>NC_068557.1:11844166-12145833 GCF_022201045.2 Citrus sinensis | reverse complement strand
TACTTGCAGAAAATGTATAAAACAAAAGCACTTCCGTGCCTGGTGGTTATATATATCTACATCAAGGAGAGGCCATAGTCCCTCTACTATCCAGAAGCATAGACCAAATACTGAAGATGAACACCACAGCAGAAACAATTCAAAACAGGGACAAGGCAACAAAAAGACCGAAAAGGGAAATGACTTTTCCCTTTTTTTTTTTTTTGGTTGGCCCCTAGTATCATTCCTTTCAGTACTTTTGACATGCTACTGTAAGAGTTCTACAAGACAATTGAAAACACAAGTGAAAAATAGAAACTTCCCAAAAACTATGCCACAAAGAGAGCTATCACTGAAACCAAAGGGTGAAAATTAAATAGTCAAAACCGAACAGAATTCTTCAAACACTATGTCACAAACGGAATTCTCAATTAAACAAGCAGAGAAACACAAGTACAAGCATAACACAATAAGAGAACATAGTCAGAATCCAATGAGCTGATAAGCAAATTTACTGTAAACCAACAACAAGATGAACATTGAGAATTATTTTGGGGGTAGGAGATTGTCTTTTTCCCAGCCATGCATATAAATATAAACAGTAACTGTTTTGAGATCGAAAGACTTCATCCAAGACAAATCTATAGGCGGCCAATCTAACATTCAATGAACAACCAGAGTTTAAAAATGATTCCGAGTAAAGTAAAACAATTTTTAAATTAATAAAAAAAATTCAAAACAAAAGCTCCTCATCATTGCCAGTTTTCCATAAAGAATAGAGGAGATTACAAGCAACCTGAGGGGAAATCATGAAATCAGAAAACGTATGTAAATTATTCCTCATTCTGAACATTAGATGTGAAAGCAAACAACAAAAGATTTCTACAAATGCTAAGTGGCAACTTAAAGCAAAAAATTATCAAGGTAATAGACCATAGATCCAACTTGATCAAACAGATTTCTAATGATTAAGGAAGTAACAACTCCTCACCTTTGCCAGTTTCCCATTATGAATAGAGGCACCAAATGTTTTCTTACAAACAAAAATATTAGGGGAGAAAAAAACCTCGGATGTTTGAATTTCAAAAAATCCGCATTTCCAACATCTCTGCAGCAAGACAAATCAAAGTTGAAATACAATTCAGAGAGTCAAATAGATTTGAAACCCAAAAAATTCAAAAAAATCCATTGTTGCCAACAAGTAAGCTGATAGTCTCATGCTGCCAGTTTCCCATTAAGAACAGGGGAGATTTCTTTGAAAGGCCAATAAAAACTCGAACTTTCAGTTTCAACATTTTTTGACATGCATTTGGCAGCTTAAATAACATGCAAACTATTCCCCAGTTCTAACATCTATGCAATTTCCTTGAAAGGCCAATAAAAACTCGAACTTTCAGTTTCAACATTTTTTGACATGCATTCCCAAGGCAGCTTAAATAACATGCAAACTATTCCCCAGTTCTAACATCTATGCAGAAAATAAGTCATTATCAAGGCAGCAAGCAAAACATATTCTCAACATAGTGAACTGAAGCTGCAATAATATTAAAATAAGAAAGCATTCAAAAATAAAAAATAAAGTAATTGTTTTGCCAAAATTCTCAAGTATTCCACAAACAAATTTAAATAAATCAATTAAAAAAAATTAAAGAAACGAAAATTTCAATTTCAAAACATTTTCTATGTGACAACAAACATTTATTTAGTCAAATACAATGTTCAAGAAGCAAGCCGAGGAACAACATCATGGAATCAAAATAATAATAAAAACAAAAAATTTTAAAATGAAGTACCAATTTTTTTCGGTAAGCAAAAAATCCCAAAACAGTTTCATGATCGGACCAATGGTCTCTTTTATTTGAAAGGAACTAACCCAGCAAATATTCAAAATTAACAAATAAAAACTCCTCACCGATGCCAATCTCACATCAAGAGGCGTACTTCGAAGATACTATATTTTTGTAAAATCAAACAAAATGTTAAGGAGAAAAAAAAAAAAACTCCAACCATTGATCTAAAAGCAAAAAAGTTTGTTCTAGTTTTACAACGGCCAAATTTTTTAGCAATTGGCCGACACAAGGGCAGCGGCAATTTGCCGGGCTTTTTAAAATTATTCCTGATAACCCCAATTTCGTTTTCGATCACTGAAACCCTAAAACAAAAAACAGCCAAGAAAACCCTAATTTTGGCTCTCGTAGTCTCGTAGTCTCGTAGTCACAGGTTTAGAGTTTCAACGAACGAATAACAAATTGGAGATAATTGGCCCTTCAAAAATTTTAGCAACTCTCATTCTCAGCGGCATTGCGCGTATATAAGATAGGAAAATGATGTTTGCCCCGGTCAAACCCCGCAAATCATGTAAACGGCGTCGTTTTGATTATTATTTTTTTCTTTTAGAAAACTCTAAAACGACGACGTTTCTGATGATATTTTGAGAAGAATAAAATCTATCTTCCTCTTCATTTTTGTTTCTTCGTTTCACCTGTGAGAGCAACAGAGCAACAGAGATCCCAACTTGGTCTTATTCTGTTTGACCGTAAATCTCTTCATTTCTTCGTTTTTTCATTTTTTTGTTTCTTCATTTCTTCGTTTCTTTACTTTCCTTCCTATCCCGAGGTCCAGGCATTCGGGATCCACGACGACCGACTCACAGCCACGATCATCGTTCAGCTGGTAACGCTGGTAGTCGAAACTTGTTCGTGAAATTGAACTCATGAAGCAGCAAAGTTCACAGCCCGAGGTAATGCTTTGTTTTTTCCTCTTTAGGTTATGGCAAAATGAGGATGATTTGGTTGATCTAGGTTAGGCTGCCCTGGTAATGCTTCGTTTTTTCCTCTTTAGGTTATGGCAAAATGGGGACGATTTGGTTGATCTAGGTTAGGCTGCCCTGTTGAATTTAATTTCATTGCTCAGCAAGTACTAAATTTTGTTCCTCTCTGATTTAATTTCATTGCCCTGTTGAATTATTGAATTTTGTTCCACTTGAAAGCTCTATTTGCTAAATTTTGCTCCTCTTTAATTTAATTTAATTTTTGAAGATCACACTTTTAGAATCTTCCTCATTTGGAGCTTTGTTGAGTTCTAATTAGTTAGGCATCCGACCCACAATCATGGCATCAGGGTCTCTTATTTGATTTTCATGACCCTGATCTAGGATTCATGACTCTTGCATTTTTTTATCCACTGACTTAATTTTTGTAACAACAATTACAAAACTATGAGTTAATCTCTTTGAATTATTATTGTTGCTAAAGTGTACACTCAATGGAATAAGTTGGTCTTAGTGGGAATTTTTCTAATTACAGTGGTTAATTGTTAAGCACAAGAAGGGTTTGTGATGGAACAAATCGATAGAAGCGGGAATTGTAAAGCGAAACAGCAAAACTTAGCCATGACAGAGAGTATTAAGTAGGGCAAATCCAAATCAGATATTCCTTATTTGAATCAATTGCAGCTGTTCTCTTTCTGTATTTTATGTTATTTTTTAAATTAATGTAACCGAGTGATGAGGATTAATATTATTGATGGAGGGTTGTATTTTATCTCCAGTTGTGTGTGTATAGATTGTGTGCATTTTGGCTTGGGTTCTTTGATAGCCTTTCTGGCATGTTGCTTCTAGTTTTCATAGCTGCTGGGTGGTTGCTGGGTGGTATTTTCTGGCATGTTGCTTCTAGTTTGGATATTAGTTGTTGGGTTTCTGGCATTTTGGTATTAGTTGCTGGCATGTGGCTTGGGCTGTTGGTGGTATTTTTTGGCATGTTGCTGCTAGTTTGTTTTTGGCATTTTGGTATTAGCTGCTGGCATGTGGCTTGGGTTCTGGGTGGTATTTTCTGGCATGTTGCTTCTAGTTTGGAGATTAGCTGCTGGGTTTCTGGCATTTTGGTATTAGCTACTGGCATGTGGCTTGGGTTGTGGGTGGTATTTTCTGGCATGTTGCTGGGTGGTTCAGGCAGTAATCATGCTGTTCATATGTTCCAGTTTTCTTTTCTTTTAAGTCTAACTAACTGTAATTGCAATTAAAATTTGATTTGGGTAATTTCTTTGGCATTATTAACTGTAATTGTTTCCGTTTTTGGGCAGTTTATTCTCAAGGGACTATTAACCACAAACAATGTCATCCGAGCTAAGTGAGAATCGGAGCTCATTGCAAATGTGTAATAGATGCGGTAATCATATGGAGTTGTTAACGTCACGCACAACAAAAAATCCAAATCGAAAATTTTGGATTTGTAGAGGATGTAAGAACTTTCAATGGGCAGAAGATCATAAACCTACCGAAGAGAAAATAGACTTGTTAGGGGATGAAATTACGAAGTTAGGCTTAGAGATCGAGTGTTTGTCGGTTAAATTTCAATTATTGCATAAAGAACTTGAGCATATGCGAGAACGTGAAGTGCAGAGGCGATTATTGGACGACGAACTTCGAAAGAGAGAGGCACCACGATATGATTTTATTAAAATACTGATGATTGTTGTATTATGTTTTCTCTTAAAGTATTATTTTTAAGTTGTTTTAAGTTAAAGACTTGTAGACATATGTAATAGCATTTTCATGTTAAATATAAGTTTCCGAGTAGTTTAACTCTCTGGATTTAATTCACAGTATTATAAAATTATAATTTGGCCCCAAAAATTATTCTCAAAATTATACTATGGCCCAAATCATTCTAATATTTTCGAAATTAATTCAATTCTAAACTTTTGAAAATAAACTTATTAATTCACAGTATTATGAAATTATAATTTGGCCCCAAAAATTATTCTCAAAATTATACTATGGCCCAAATCATTCTAATATTTTCGAAATTAATCCAATTCTAAACTTTTGAAAATAAACTTATTAATTCATAGTATTATAAAATTATAATTTGGCCCCAAAAATTATTCTCAAAATTATACTATGGCCCAAATCATTCTAATATTTTCGAAATTAATCCAATTCTAAACTTTTGAAAATAAACTTATTAATTCACAGTATTATGAAATTATAATTTGGCCCCAAAAATTATTCTCAAAATTATACTATGGCCCAAATCATTCTAATATTTTCGAAATTAATCCAATTCTAAACTTTTGAAAATAAACTTATTAATTCATAGTATTATGAAATTATAATTTGGCCCCAAAAATTATTCTTAAAATTATACTATGGCCCAAATCATTCTAATATTTTCCAAATTAATCCATTTCTAGAATTTTGAAAATAGACTTATGAACTCCATAATTTAAAAAATGTCGAAATACACATACACCAAATTACATTAGTTCATTAGTTGAATAACACATAAAATATAAGCATAAGCTAACTTCGATTACATGCTTGGTTCATAAGTTGAAAACTCACCTTGATTGGCCTCCTCGAAATTTTGTTGCGGTGCATGTTGCAATTGCACATGATGAGTTGGACCGTAATTCATCCAATACTGATAGTACGGGGGGAAAAATGCATGTTGTGGGGGTGCTTGTTGTGGTTGTTGTTGTACCAAAAAAAAAAAGTTAAACACAAATTATCAAACATATGACAATGAAAGGAAATAGCAAATAAAACAATATTACCATAGCCATATTGCTCTCTTGTGTTGGGATTGTAGTGGCCACCTGAGAAGATAAATCATGTATCTCCGCGTCCTAGGAGTGCAGTCAACACACATTTAAAGTATATATTAAATTAATTTAAAATGAATGTATTAAAGTATTAAATTAATCTAAAGTATATACAATTACCTCTATAGTTGTGTTTATCGAAATGTTCGATTTCTGTTTTGGCCGCTTAAATTGCTTTTGCTTTCTTTGACTAGGTGGACGACCTTTACGCCGACTTACCACTGGATTTTGTATGTTACTACTGGATCCACCATCAATGGTTGTATCGTTGTCGTCACATCGAACATTTAGAGAAACATCCTTCATAGCTTTCTCAATCCAACCCATAATGTTTTTATGACTTTCTTCATTTTTGGAAGCTACCTCAGCAACATCATAAAAAGCAGTGCACTCCTCTCTATATCGCTGATGTTCAATGCTCGAACTCCGTGCATCATAATGACTTTGACTTTACTAGAGAACCTCCGCACATCTTTCCTCCATCTTCGTAGGATATACTTTTCAGGCAGTAATTGCACACGGTTACGTGATAACACTGCGATAGCGTGTTTGCAAAGAATGCCCTTGTATTCAAACATTGAGCACACACAACGAATTTCACCTTCATCTTTTTCAAAAATGACTCTAAAAGTCTTTTCTCTACTCTTTTCATCGTTTTCAATAACTTCATATTCTGATCTCCCACAACTGAAAACCTCACAATATATCTTATTCACCAGCTCTTGCTGAAAATCCTGAAACTTGGAAATAGTGTACACTTCTTCAACTTGCTTTTCCATGGCAAAACTGGTACGACATGGCAACCGTTGGCTAAAACTTCGTGCATCTGCTTGCCATTCTTTCTCAATTTTACTTTCCATTGCTTTCTCATATTTCTCCACAAATTGCTTCAAAGTTGTCTTCGAGTTAACATACCCATCAAAGAAAGCATTCATACTCTCACTACGCTGAGTGGTTGACATTCCAGCCCAAAAAGTAGTTTTCACGAATGCTGGAACCCAACGATTTCTTTCCTCATACAAATCATTCAACCACTGATTATTTCTCAGATCATATCTAACTAACATGTCATGCCAAGCTTCCTCGAATTCAACAGGAGTATGTAAGTCATAAACAACAGAAAGTAATGAAACTTTAATGGCATGATATTCTGCATACCTTCCCAACTTCTCAGGCACCTTTTTCAATATATGCCACAAACACCATCGATGCCTAGTGTCTGGAAAAATAATCTGAATTGCCTTTTTCATCGCTTTATCTTGATCTGTAATGATTCCAAGGGGAGGACACCCAGACATACATGATAGCCATGTGTCAAATAACTACGTAAATGTTTCCGTGTCCTCATGCGAAATCAACCCACATCCTAACAAAATTGATTGACCATGATGATTAACTCCTACAAAAAGAGCAAATGGCATGTCATACTTGTTTGTTAGGTATGTGGTATCAAATGTGACAACATCCCCAAAGTCCTTATAGGCTGCCCTGCTCCTTGGATCTGCCCAAAATACATTTTTTAACCGACCCTCCTCATCTAGGTCAATACTGAAGTAAAACCCATCATTTTCTGTTTGCATTTTCTGAAAATACCTCTGAATTGCAATAGCATCCCCTTCTCCGAGTCTTAATCGCCTCACCTTGTCAACATGATTTCTAGCATCTCTTTCTAAAAATGACACATTTTCAAAGCCACCAACCTCGACAACAATCGACTTAAAACTTTGAGCCATTTTAATTCTAGCTTCTTCATTTATTTCAAGCTGCTTTTTAACAAAATGACTAATGGAACGAATGCATCGATCTTGCTCGGACTCACGGCATGGTTGTGTTCAAGGATCAAATTTCCAATTACCCATTTTCCACTAACAATATACAAACGTCCTCCAATTTTAGCATTGCATCCAATCTTTTGGTTTGGTTGAAGCCGCAAAACATTAGTGGCTTTGGCTTTTGACTTGCCGTTTCTCCCACAAGTAAACGTCACATATCTCAAACTCTCATCATCCCCTTTTCTACAAGATCTCCGCATCACTGGAAACCCCTCTTGTAGGCCATAAGTTTTATAATATTCAAACATTTCATCAGGACTATCAAAAGACATCCCAACCGTAGGCTCAACAACATTTTCCACCACCAATTCCTCATTGTTTTCTTCCAAATCAGCCCCCTGTAAATCCTGCAATTCCCCAACTTCATCAACCTCCTCCACTTGTTCAAAATTATCCATTAACTGCTGCAAATTAAAATAATTCAACATCTTATTAGTTATTTATCGCAAATTCATTAAATTTAAAAACAAAATTTCAAAAGCAAAATGAAACAACTCATATGGTAATTACATCTTCTCACATTGCTTTTTCTGAAGCCCTTGTATTAATTGCAGATGAAGAAACACAATAATATGATCAACTAGTCTTGAAATAAATTGAGCCATGTATGTAGAAACTCAAATCGATTGATACTGATCATAATTCCTTTCTTCAGAACAATAATATTAATTCTCTTGCCTTTAACAAAACAATTCCATTATACCCAATTTAATTACATACATAATTATAAAAAAAACAGAGCCCAAGTCATTACTCTACCTCCCTTCGTTCACAATTTTTTAAATTGATTTTGAATCCTACGAAGCTACAACCCAATTTCATAAACAACATAATTTCTACATTAAAAATAGATTAACATCACCATCAATTTAGCTTCAAACAACTCTATTTTTTTTTCTTAGTGATGCTAACAGCTAATGTATGGAAACTGTTACAATGTTACTGAAGAAATAAATTCAAGAACATGAGAACTGAAGAAATAAATTCAATGTTACAATGTTACAATGTTGTAAAAACACAGGGAAAAATTTAAAATTAAATTAAAAAACAAAATGCTACAAAGAAGACAGTACCTAAAAAAAAATTCAAGCTTCCAAAATTCAAGCTTTCAGGCACAATGTTAATCTTCCTCTACCGAAACTAATCTTGCCGAAACTCAGCCGAAACCAATCTTGCTGTTGTTGGTCTTGTTCTTCACTAAATGCAAGGGCTGTGGATCTCGTTCAGCTTAATTAGTAGATGCCGAAACTAATCTTGCTCGCAGCCGAAACTCAACCGAAACTCACCCGAAACTCAGCTGTTGTTGGTCTTGTTCTTCACTAAATGCAAGGGCTGTAGATCTCGTTTAGCTTAAGATGAAGAGGATGGAGCAAGGGCTGTGCAAGGGCTTTAGTCTTGTTCTTCACTAAATGCAAGGGCTGTGGATCTCGTTCAGCTGCTGTTGCAAGGGCTGTGGATCTCGTTCAGCTTAAGACGAAGAAACGAAAAAGAAATGAAGAAAGGATGGAAGAAACGAAAGAAATGAAGAAAGCCTGGAAGAAATGAAAAAGAAAAAAATAAAGAAAACGACGCAAATAAGAAACCGCGAAGCAAAAAAAAAATTTAAAAACAAAACGACGACGTTTTGTATTTTTCGGGGTTTGACCCGGGGCAAACATCATCACTCTATAAGATTATATGATATAGAGCTATATATAGAGTCACTAACTGGATGTTAAGAAAACGCGTTTTTTTTTATCTTAACTTGCAGTAAAAGACAACGCAGACGAGAAAACGCGTTTTTTACTCGTTTGAATCGCCATTTTTTTGGTGCGAAAAGCTGTTGAATTTTTTTTTTATTTTAAAAAGACAAAATGCAGAGATAATAAATTCCAAACTTCAATTAGCCCGCTACATTTCAAAAATTATTCTAAGATTTTTTTGTTATATTTTTTTAAAATAAAGTTTATTTAAATAAAAATTTTTGTTGGTAAATAAAAGTTTTACTTAAAAAATTTTAACTATTTAGTTGTCAATGACAACTTTTATTAAATATTATAAAATTATTTTAATATGTAAATTTTTTAAAGTTATATTATTAAAAAAAATAAAATTATCAAATAAATAAAAAATTTAATATTTTAACATTAAAAAAAATTCAGCCAAAATTTACATTTTTGCCCATAGAGACATTTAATTTTCAAAATCTCTACTAAAAAAACAAACTAAACAAGAAATATTTTGATAAAAATTGAGTAAACAATTATGACCATTAAATAAATCATACCCAACATTCGGGATGGCAATGGGGAGGGGAGGGGAGGGGACCGATATCCCCGTACCCATCCCCGATGTTCTGCATATATCCTCATCATTTCCCCATCCCCGTCAGAATTGCTTGAGGGGATTTCCGTCCCCTCCCCAAAAAATAACAGGGGATCCCCGAGAGTCCCCGATCCCCGAATAACTAATATCTTTTTAGTTTTCGAACTTAATTTAATCATATTAACGAATTAACCTAAAAATATATAAAATAAAATGAGAATGTCATGAATGGGTCTTATTTCATTCTACTCCTTCAAACTTTTAGTATATATAATATTCAAATAATAATTTTCAAAACAAACTTCAAATAATGTGATTTTTATACAATATTGACATGATAATTGTCCATAAGTAATGAAACATGTTGATCACGGATTATAGCGCAATAGAGCCGCATGTTTGGCTACTAGTTGGCATTGCGATGAGTTAGGTTGCTCTGCCAATGACAACGCGACGTGCTATTGGGCTATGATGAAATGAAGACGAGTTGGGTACTTGCCATGAGAGAGTAATTTATAGTTTGATTTGTGAGTTATGAGCTTATAGGATTGTGTGCTTTTAGTTGTAGTTAAGTTTAAATTATATTAAACATTTTATATTAAGTAATATGTATATTATTTGTATAAATATTTTAATATTTGTTATTTACACCAATATTTAATATTTTACAATTTAAAATTTATTATCTATTCACTAATAATTTTAGAAAATAAAATAAATATTAAAAATAAAAATAAGAAAATGGGGAAATGAGGAGGGGATGGGGATTCTACCTCATCTCCGTCCCTTTCCCGAATAAATAATTAAGTAAAAAATCACTCTTATCCCTTCTCCAATTAAAAAATTAGGTATAAAATTATTCTCGTACCCTCCCTAAATAAAAAAAATCCCCAAAGACCCCGTCCCCATGAAAATTTCTACCATCCCTACCCAACATATACTAAACCCTTCACATTTTCAACTAGCTTTTCACATCACCATTTTCACGTCATGAACTTGGCAAATTGATTGGCAACCAATCACAAACACTTTCTCAAAAATACAAGCCGAGAGCAAACAATTAAGATTACATTTTCGCAGCCAAATGGACAATTGCTTAGCAAGCAACAGAATTTTTAGTCAAGAAAGCCGACCGAGAGGGTATACACATGATCAGAGCGCAACATTTTATGTCGTTCGCTCAGAGCTGCAGATGAGCCTACATCAAGTTTTACAATAGCACTGATGTTTCTCACTAGTGTTCCCCACATGGGATTGAAGGATGCACATACGTATATTTTTGGGTGAAAAGCAGGGGATTTTCACTTTCTTAAGTGTTGGTTTGTGCACATAGCAAATTCATTCACGACAACAGAAATAATCACAAGTATTAGGAGGTAAATTAAGCACCACACAAGGAAGCCCTCTGCTTTGCCAATAATTCTTTTAGGTTCTTCAAAAGCTGAGGATTGGAGCACAAGTAATCCTGGAAGGATTTCCGCAGATTCTGCAACACTTCCTTGTCATTGCCAGAGCTCATATTAAGCAGATTTGTGAACAGACTTTTCCACAGTTCAAGCTTCCAATATCTGATAAAAATTGTCAAAAGGAAGAAAGACGGATGTGAAAATGAGAAAGTTCCGAGAATCATCCATACATCAGCAACGTGTAAATTTTTCATTCATTCAAGGAAAGCAAAAAAATTTCAGCCACCCAAGTACACACATACAGGAAAAGGTCAACAATATCAACATTGTCTTACTGCTAATGCAGAAATATTCGGACATACCTTTTAAAAGATAACTTTGGTAGATACACCAACCCACCGTCAGGTGATGCTTTCTTCTCAACCTCCATATAAGAGCTGTGCAGCATCATGTGAACAATAGCACACAGGCCATATGTGTCTACCTGGTGATAATGACACAAATGAACCAATATTAAGTAAGTCATGTGAACAGAGCAGTGCAGTTTCATTGTAAGAAATGTTTGAGACTTGCCTGAAATTTCCATGGCTTCTTCTCTTGCATTTCAATACAACGGAAGCCAGAAGTCCTGCAATCACCCTCAAATTCCGTGTTGTCAGGAAAAAGATGCAGATCTATACCCCTTCCCCAATCTACAAGGCAAAGTCCCTGCAACATAAATTCTTAAGCATAATAACAAACATGTAGGGAAAAACATGAAAATCCCTATGCCACCAGAGTTAACCTGATCTTGCCAAGGGCCACTTCGATCATGATCAAGCACTGTAAGTTCATCTCTGCAAAAATGTCAGATAATTGATGTCACTTGCCAAGCTCAGTAAAATGTTCTTTGCAATCAGAATTTTATCTGAAGAGAATGTTTCACTTTTGATATAAAAGCAATGTATAATTGGGCCTAAACAGGACTACAGAAAGCAAGTATAATTGTACTTTACAATGTGTTTTACCTTTATATGTGGCATAAACATGGAAAAAAAGGACAAAAATCTACCATTTTCAACTGTGAAATGTATAGACCAAAAAAAACAAAAGCAAGGTTACTTATCTACCACAAGCTTCCGTCAATTTAGTCCAAGCAAAGAAATTAAAATCAGAAGAGGTAGATACGGATTTATAAATTGCATTACCTTGATAGTTGGTAGAATCTAAACTTTGACAACTACAAGAAAACGAGTCCAAATGATGTATGATTCCCAGATTCATGCAAGATAATATAGGCCTAATAAATTATGAAGAATTCCCATATGATGCAGTAAATCTTCATAAAGAGAGACTGACTACCCACTTCTTCCATACATTAACTTAAGCAATAATATGAATGTGCTGACAATAAAAGATTTTTCATCTACAAGCTCAAATTCAAATAATCTTCTTGAAAGATAAACAAGGGCAAAAATATCAACTTGAGAAAGTATATTGATGATGAAACTAGTATACCAATTAGTAATTGCTGTTAGTAGTTCTGTAATGGGAGAATCATTTACTCTACTAACACAAAATACTTCCTAATAAAGTTTTATTTTTCCATTTCCTTTTTGAAGCTGCCCGCCCCCTTCCTCGAATGCATTTCAAAAAAGCACAGCAGCAACCAGAGAAAACCAATATTCCTGTGTCAAACTTTCTATGATCTGGCCCAGCCCAAAGCCAAACAATACAAGTCAAAAACAATGGAAGGAAATTTTATGCCATAAATTCATATGTGAGGTTCAAATGTCTAATGTGACCCCAAGATCATTATAAACCAAGAGTGATTTTCTAGCTTTATATGTGAGAGTGCAAGGTTTTATAATATACAGATCGTAAAGAAATAGTAATTCAGTTTTGAGCTCTGGATAGTTTCCACAGTTGAATCTATAATGTGAGAAAGCTTTACCTAGCATATCGAATAAGGAGATTATCAGGCTTGAAATCACCATGAATGATGCCAACATCATGCAGAGATTCCAGAATGCAGAGCATCTCTATAGTGTAGTAAATGCATAAGACCTCTTCCATGGACTTGCCGATAACCACATAAGAATTTATGGCGTCCTGCACAAGTTTATGTGTTATCTAAAGTACTAAAAAAGATTTGCCTGCTGCCGATACATGTAGAATTCCCATATACAAAGTAGAAAAAATGTACCTGGAGTGTCCCTTGAGATAGATAGTCACAGACGAGTATGCTATAATCAGAATAGAGATGAATTCTGTGTGCAAAACCAAAGCTTGACCTCTGTTGAAATAAAATATCCAGTAAGTATCTCAGAATCACAAAGAATGCATAGATAAATAATGGAAACAAGAAAATACATACTTCCCTGCCAGAGATGCGCTGATCAAGCTGGCGATACATGTAGAACTCCCAAGGGAAAGCAGGCTTTTGAATCTGTCAGAATTGAGAAATTAAAAAAAAAAAAAAATTCCAGTAAGACAAGTTCTTCACTATGCATTAGAGAAAAGAATGAAAGATAATGATACCTTTAATGCTACAACATCTTCAGGATCACCATTGACATATGCTTTAAATACTTTAGCAAAACCACCCTGACCTGCACATCCTTTGATCTGGTACTTCTTTCCACCTTTGAGTATCACAATGTAAGCAATCAAAGTAATAAACAATTAAATCTCCTCTGGATTTATAGAACTGTAGGTTAGAAACTAAAAATTCCCTACTCTCTAAACCAATAAGACATGACAAGCAAGTTTAACTAGAAGAAAATATAATGTGTGGTTGATGTTAGCAGTCTAAATCAAACAGTGTGAAGTGTCTGTAAACAAGAAATTATACTTGCCCACATTGATTGCATACAATATACAAATATTGCAGTGGACAAGCATTTATGATGCACCATTTACTAGTGTTACATATATCTTAGAAGAGCTTTTATCTGTATGAGACATATACAGAATTACAGATGGTAGAATACTCTGTTTATCGTCTCTCTAAATTTCTCTGTTGGGCAACTGTTACTTTCTTCATACTTGGGGGGTGGCAAATCTGCATACTCTGGCCTAATTTGGTAGTCCTTTTACCTCTAATATTCGCTTGGCTTTGCTCAGCATTTCAGACGATTTCAAATAGCCTCTCCTAAACTTGAAAACTCATGCTTTATGATGCAAACATGTGAAAATTTAGGTGGTAAACAGCTATTCAAGTAGACTTCAAGCTTTCCATGTGAATATATTTAGCAATGAACAATGGCGTAAAAAAGAAATTCACCTATCTCAATAGTCTTATTCCTCGATGAATTATTCAAAGACGATAAAGCCACTTTTCCTGAGTAAACTTTATTACTCCGATGGTATCCCTGAAACAATAGCAAAAGTATTCAGGAGCTTGGTTAAACATAAATATTTATCAGACAAATTAATAGCGATTGCGCCAATAGTAAAATAGGTAAATTGTCGTACCTCAAACTTCATAATTCGAGAATTTATCTGCTTCAGTAATTTGTTCATGTTGGAACTGGACCATGGGTGAATATAATTCTCCATGGAGTCAATAATTTCACCATCATCAATCTGCAAAGTTCAATTAACAAAAATTTGAACTACAAAAAGGTGGACAAGAGAACTGAGAAATTTTCTTGAAATAATGCACTATGTTACATTGGCTTTAACATGTTATAATCTCAAAGGAATTTTACATTTTGAAAAAAAGAAAGTTATCTCGTTTAAAGTGGTATTTACACTTCATACAACAATTACCACTTAAAATTCTTCACATTCAATCAAATGTTTGCGTTTCTTCTCTAAACCAAATCCAAATCACACATGCAAAGGCAAACCTTCTGAAGTCTTTCGGACAATCTATCAATAAATAAGGCAAGTGCCTCCTCCAACTTATCAAGTGGCTCAGCTTTCCTGTTAGCCCAAAATAACAACATTAGAGATGAAACTTGAACCATTCTACAAACAAAGATAAACAATTAATTAAGAGCAAGAGGCACCTTGAAATGCCAATCTGATAAACCATATGTGCATCCCGCCACTTCCCATTCAGTTCAAGAAAAATTGCATACCATTGATATAACAAAGAATGCCCAGTACATATCTCAAGTTCTTCCATTTCTCTAAAAACTTTTTCATAGTCTTTACTACCTTCCAGCTACATAATCCCAAAAGACAAATAAAAGTTATAAACTATCAGATAATTGAAATTAAACTATAAATCAAATGGACCCTATAACCGCTCCACGTGAAACCTTCAATTAAATTAACTAAAATTGATCCCAAAATAAAGTAAAACATAAAAAATACACAAATATTAAACCATTGATACTATTCTATCAAATTTTGGGAAACGAAACAGGAGATTAATTACGTAGAGAAACCAAATCTTGAGAAATCGAATGTCGTTTTTGTACTGAGAATGGTGCTTGAAAGTATTGATACAATTTGAAAGAAGCTTGTACAGATCTGTGGCGCCGGAGTCTTTGCCCGAGTACCATTCATCGAGCGCCTTCTTAGCCGACCTGCATTTACAAACAAATTCATAACTACAACTGTAAATACAAACATATTTATTTGAAAAAAAAAAGAAAAAGAAATTAGAGACTGTATGAGTGTGTGGTTGTATGCGTACTGGAGCCAAGGCAAGAGGGGGTCGTGAACGGCGCCGTTTTCATCGTGATTGGGCAAAATGACGGCCGTCCCCATGTTCTCGACTTCACTTAGCGAAATAGGAATTCAGTTGATTAAATTTGGAGCGAGGCGGCAAATTCTTGTTTTTCAAATTTCAGATTTTTTTAATCCCCATGCTCACGGCCCCCCTTAAATTTTCATAATCTCATATTTCCTTCAATTAAATTTTATCACTATTACATTTTGGTCCCTACAGGAATTTTAAAATATTTATAAATAAGTCCTTCATTATTTATTTATTAATAATATAATAATTATTATTATGATCATCATCATTATTATTATTATTTATAAATGTCATTATTATTATATTAATAATATTATTATTAAAATTTATTATTATCATCATTAATTTTACTATAATTTATTAATTTTATTGTATTATTAACAATAATTATTATTATAATCACAATTACTATGATAAATAATGATAATAATCAATTAAGATCATTTTAGTAACTTGTAATAACCCAATCACCATGAATTTTATTCTTATTTTCACTCTAATGGTAATAATCATTCATAAGTGGACCACCACAACAATAACACAACCTCCGCTAATAATAATTTTTATTGTACAAAAGCCCAATTCATTTTATTTTCTACCACATTTGATTTTTTTTCTCCTCTAAACATCATAATAATGGTCAGCGAATGTGATTCTAATTTTTTGGAAAACTTTGTTTAATTTTATGTCATTTACTAATTGATGAATATTTGTTTGATAACATAAGCTGGTTTTTAATTAAAATTGAAAGTAAATAATAAAAAATTGATGGATTCGATATTAACTGTCGTTGAAGGCTTCTAGGGTAAAAAAATTTGTTGAAGGCTTTTCAGCCCATCATTGGGCTAGAAGACCAGTAACAACAGTCAAAAAACAACGATCAATTATTTACTTATTTATACTTGAGAAGTGGTAATTTTATTTTATAATAGTTGTGACTTGTGAGTAGTTCAACACAAATGAATCTTTGAACTTAGGATGCGTTTGATACACTTGATTATATTCTATTATATTATATTAAGTTATAATGAAATATTATGTTTCATGTAGTATAGATTATATTATATAAAATGATATTTTTATTTTAATATTCATATTAAATCAATAATTAAGGTTCATTTATATTTTATTACTATTTATATTCAATTAATAATTAAAAAAATAATTTTCACTATTGGCCATTCCAATCCACAGCTTGCCGTCGTATAGTATCATTTGGACTATATGTTGGTAGAATCAAAATTTGTATTATCGGGACTATATGTTGGTGCAACTCTTATTAACAAAGGAATTTTCATTCACTTCAGATCAACAGTCAAAATTTTAGTTTTCAAATTTTTATCATAAATTAATAGCAAACGGAAATAAGAATTCTAATAGTACCATATTTTAGTGCAAAACTAATATTATGTGGCGGCCTTGGGCTCCCCTCAAATTGTTGTTGGCAGTTTATTAACACCAGCGGTAGCATATTTAAGTTTTTAATTTTAATTAATATTATATATTTTTATTTAACTTCTATTAATTTAATTAAAGAATTAAAAAATTAAAGTGAACAATGTCGTATTACACAAACTCAACCCCTTCGTCTTTCTTTAATATGGCAGTGTTCGTATTATGTGAATAGAAAGATTTACTAAATATGGGACTGCATTACATTAACTAAAACAATCCCATATAATATGGCGTGCCACGTACTATTAAATATCACCTTATCCTTCCAAAGTCATTGTGACATCAATGTTTGACTACACATTTTCACTAATGTGTCATTTTTGCATTGATTTCGACCCTAAGAAAACTTACAACATATGTAAATGTGAGATTATGTGTATTCTAACAAGCAATTAGGGAAAAAAAATGTGAAGTTCATTCTAACCAAATTAAGGTGGTGTAGTTTTTTTTTTTTATTTGAAACCTGAATGGATTTAAATTAGTCTGAATAGTAAATAGAGTTAAATGTTTGAATTTGAAAAACTTTTGTTGTTTAAATATTTGATAATAACTACTAAGTTATTCTTTTTTTAAATTAAAAAGTCTAAAAACTAGTACTTTTAAATTTGTTCCGTACAAATTTTTAAAGTTGAATAAATAATAAACATCTCAACGAATATAAATAAGATAATATTTTATCATAATATAAATAATGTTTAAATGAATATAACCATTTAGTATTCTAAATTAGAACATATTAATCAATTTTATTATAGTTTATATTTATAATATGAACTACTCATAAAAAATTGTAAAGATAAATCATACTAATTTGAAGAATATAAAAAATAAAAATAATATTAATTTACTACTATATTATCGTAAGTTATGGAGATGAATAATAATGTTTGATTTTGGTAATGATGAAAATAAATTAATTAGATAGGGGTGTTTTAAAAATATCTTTTAATGATGTCATTTAGACTTTTTTTTATTAAATAAAAAGCTAAAAAAATTAACTTAATGATGAAAATTTTTCATCAAATTGAAAAAGTAAATAGAATTTATGATTTAACTGATTGAAATTAAGTCAAATTAAGTCATTAAGTTAAAAGAACACCTATTCTAAAAAACAAATCTATCTAATTTTCTTGAAATTTTCTTCTCACTGTTTTTCTTTTGTCTTTCACCCTTATATGCCATATCAAGCCACCATGGTGTCCATGACTCCTTATTTATGTTTTGTTAAGAAAAATACTCGCAAGAAATATTCTTTTTGTGGAACTCTTTTCATTTCTTTTTTTTTCCTTTTTCAGTTGGTATTTTTTTGTCCTTTTACAGTGGATAAAAGTAGTTTTTAATTTTTTTTTTTTTTGTCCTTTTACATTGGATTTATAAATTCAAAATTTTAGTAGTCTCTATCCGCAAAATTTCGGTTGCGATGGTTGTGTTGATGTGACCATTACCAATTTACCATTACAAAATTTGTTAACGGTGGGGTGATAAATAAGAAAGAGGCAACATAAGAATATCAGATAGATTCCTAACAACTATTGTGGGGTTGGTAGTTAATTGACCTGGATTGACTTGACGCTCAGGTCATAGATTTGATTCAATTTTAATTTATTCATGTTGTTTATTTATCTTTAGTGTAAAAATGTAAGATTTCATTTCATCAATTTATTACTGTAATAAATTATTAAAAAGATGATATTAAATATTTATCTATATTTCAAATCGATTATAATAAAAAAAATAAATGTTTATTTCAAATCTATTATTTTACCACAAAAAAAAAGTCTAATTAAACTCTCACAATTCGGTTTTGGCACACGTCAATCGGGTCGAATCATGACCTGAGACTTGAGAGTCAAGTCAATCGGGGTCAAGCAATTGCGGACCCCACGCCGGTAATTAGGACGGGACAGGGGACCCCGTTTTCTTAAACCATCCACTTCTCTGAACGTCGCCACGTTTCGCATTAACATTAGCTTAAACCAACAAAGTTCAAATCAAAGTCAAACTATCCGGCCGAGCCATCCAAATTAACCAGTCTCTTCCGACCACGTCACTATCTTCGCGTATCGCTCCCACCCACTGGATAGCTTCCCCATGCAGAGTATCAATAATTATTCAATGCGGTGGGTACCAAGCGACATACTGGGCACAGCTAATTAAATAACGTGACTGCCGTGCGTGAGAGTTGCGAAAGGATTTTTGCTTAAAATTTCCGCAACTGATTAAATTAAATTAAATTAAATAGAATGAATTGATTAACAAAAAAGGAGAGGAATGGAAGTCAATTTTTCAATACAATGGATCTATCAATTAGTCTATTATTATTAGTCCAAATCTCGATTGAGGTCCTATATGTCAATTTTTTTTCTAAAATATAAATGAAATTCATTAGATACAGTAAATTTTAGATTATTTTTTGCATTAATCAATTATTTTTAATCGCTTTTCTTATTTTTAAATTTTTTTAATTACTCTTATATTTATTAAAAGATAATAAAAAAATTGTAATGGGTTGCTGAATCTTTTTTTTGTCTTCTTAATAAAAATGAAGAATAAGTCAAAAAATTTAAAAATAAATTAATCCTTATATTTACAAAGAAAGAAAATTGTGGATCAGAAAAAAGGTAATTGGTTGAATGTAGAGTAGTAGACAAGCTCATATGCATATATAAATAAATGTAGAAAGGCCGAGTGGTTGAGCTACTGACCTCACAACTTACAAGGTTTAAACCTCCAAAAAAATATTATGGGAGTTAAAATATTTATAAGAGTGGAGTGGAGAAATCTCTTGTCTGTGTGAATTATTTGTACTTTATAAAATTTAATATAATAATATAAATTTTATTTATATATATTTAATTATAAATATTAATTTAATTTTTACTATAATAACAATTATAAATATATATATATATATATATATATATATATAATACAATAATTGATGTGTAATCAGTATAAAAAAAAATATAGTACTAATGGGCGGCTTTTTTTTAACAAAGGAAAAGTTATGTGGGAGAAAAAAAAGGAAAAAGAAAAAAGAACAAAAACGCAGAACCGAACACGCGTTCACATAACAACAATGGCGTAGGGGCCATAAGGCCCACCATTCACGAGAAAAATGGCCAGCAGCCCCAACCCCCAAGCTCGCCCGGGTTCCCTCCCTCTTATTCAAGAAAAATAAAATAAAAACAAAATAAAATCTATGTTAACAATTTCTTCACCTCTCATCTCATGTCATGTACAACAACCCAAAAAAAAAAAAAAAAACAGGACAGCACACAGACAGACAGCCAAAATAAGAAAGGGAGGAAAAAAAAAAAAGAATGGAGCTTTTGTTGTGGTCCTCATTCATTACTCGTTCTTCTTCTCTCTCTTTTCAAATTCCAATTTCTTTTAGTTCAAGTTCAAACCCATTGCTCTTCTTTCACTTTCTGGGACTCTTTTGTATTTCACCAGTAGTGTATTGCTCTCTTTTCACTTTCTGGAACTCTTTTGTATTTCACCAGTAGTGTATAGTGTTAAGTATTTTTCATACCAGTCTTGAAACTTATGGATGCAAAAAGGAAGAACAAGATGGTAAAAGTTTTGAAAAAGGAGGAGGCGACGGCGGCTTTTGTGGATTCAGATGATGATGATGATGGTGGTGAATATGACCTCTGCCCGCAAGAAGAAGGTGATGATAATAGGAACAGTGGTAGTAAGAAAAAGAAAGGGTCAAGTGGTGGCAGCGGGTTGAGGAGTTGTCAAGTGGACAAGTGTGCGGCTGATCTGAGTGATGCAAAGCAGTACCACAGGAGGCATAAAGTGTGTGAGGTTCATGCCAAAGCTCAGGTTGTGCTTATGGGTGGAATGAGGCAGAGGTTTTGTCAGCAATGTAGCAGGTTTCAATTACCCCTATGCTCTGTTTCTTGTCATTTTCACTTGACTATATATATATATATTGGCAAGAATTGTTCATGTTCCAGTGGTTGTTGTTTTCAATTTCCTATCACTTGTATTTTGTGTATGAGGTGAATTTTTAAGATGAAAGAGATTGAGGTAGGAGATAATAGTTTCGGGAACCAAGGAAAGTGCTTGCTAAAGATTAGGTTATTGCCGTTTGTTATCTTTTCTGTCTTTTATGCATCTTAAGATTTTTGGATAATACTCCTAATACATCTTCAGACCCAAAAAAAACTCTCTACTCACATGATTAGCTTATACTGAAAGCAGTAACTTAATCTTTAGTTAGTAAATTGATGAGTTTGATAGTATGTTTGAATTGAGTGATTCTATCCGTATGCAATTATTCTTAATGGTGTCTTTTAGTGTTTACAGCACGATGATTCCGTGATCTTGTTTAATCTGGTCATGTGTGATTTGGATTTTAGTGTATGTGTCTTCTGTGCAAGTTGAAATTTTTATTATAATGTATAATTGGAATCAATCCAATTTTGAGCAGCTAGCTTTATAATTCCACTATTAGATACCTTTTAAATCTTTTCCAAAAAGGGAAAAAAAAAAACATTGTATAAGGGCACATTGCTTGTTGCTTAACATTGTTATGCTGCTTCTGATATCTTTCTCCTGGACCATCAAGAAACAAGTAGTGGAACTTTATTTGTTGCTCTGATTATTATGATTGGGAATGTTGTGGAGCAGATTCCATGAGCTATCAGAATTTGATGAAACCAAACGAAGTTGTCGCAGGCGTTTGGCTGGACATAATGAACGAAGAAGGAAGAATGCGGCTGAATCTAATGGGGAAGGTTCGAGCTGCAAAGGAACAGGGACAGGTACGCAGTTGAAGGATTTGGTCTGCGGGAAGCTTGACGACAAGGGAAGAATCAAAATATCTATCCAAGAAAATGCCACTTGCAAACATTTCCAGATCAGATAACTGTTCTGAAGCATGCTCTCTCTCTTCTGTCATCCTAGGAACATAGCAGCCGTTGCCCTGCTATTAAATTTCATGTTCTTATTGAAGATTTGTAGTATTTAAGCGAAACACAAGAGCCATAGGATTTGTGGAACATCAATTTTCATAGTGTTAGGGTTTCTAGCTGATTGCAGCCCTAGGTATTTACCATGCTGTAGCTGAGTCATTTAACTCGGTTCTGCTGCTACGATAGTATATCATTGCTTGTACTTCCTTCGTCCATGTTAAGTGCTTTACTCACTATGTTATCCCATGAGAATTGATTTATAAAGGCTATTGTGTTGGAAGCAACAGGCTGTGCATGCACGAGTGAGTGTTACAGAATCTTCTCAAAGGTTAGCTTATGCTCAAGCATTCTTGCTGGTTTTGGTTAACACTAGCTATCATCTCATGCCTTTAGCCGTTCATATAAGCATTTATATAAATCAATAATTTATACAAAATGTAAATTTTCCATGGCTTATGTCTCCCTTTCATTTTTTCATGTCAATGTAAGTGCAACGTTCAAACTGCTCAGCATACAGGAATCTACAACTCTCCAGTGACTCTCAGTTTTGATTATCTTTCTCAGCGGCACTCTTATGTTCATGGCTCTTTCTACTGCTAAGCAATCTTTTACATCTTTCTTTCTTCAATTTTTTTCTTTAGATTACACATTCGTTTTTGCCATGTGACAACCTGATTCTGGTTTTGTCTGTAAGTTGTGGTTCTAAGAAATGCGTGCACCGAAATTCATGCCATAGATCATTCTATAATCCCATAGGCCGCAGCACAGACATGGCGAATCCAATGTCATGTTGGCACTAAGTTCAGCAAGCTGAAGAAGCCAGCAATGGCTCTTATAGAGCATTAATGTCAGGTGTAAATATATGTATATATTGGACATTTTCAAAATTGCATCTTCTGCATTTGCTACCAGATGCATGATTCTTATAAGCGCACCCAATAATCATTCATTCTTGTTACTTGTTAGTGCAAACAGAAATTTATTTGATGGTGTTTTATATATCTCACAAGGTAAACGCTACCTTACAAATTTTGTATTTTCTATCGTTTTGTAAATGTTTCCATTACATTTACAAACTTGTTCTTTGTGATCAAAACCTGGGATGTGTCATGAAAATTTGCAGTTGGTAACAATTTTTTTTTCGGTTGTAATTTGTAACATACAATAATTGCAAGTTAGATGCATTCAATTTATAATTTGTTTTCGATTTTTTTTTCAAAAAAAATTATGCTTCAATCTATTGATCTTCAACTAAGGATATACTGTGACATTAAATCCAGACAATTAGCACAGGTCGACGTTCGTGGGGTATGGACCAGTTTGGGATTGCAGTTGCTGGTTAAATAAGTTGCTTCTATTATGTGGATGCAATAAGTTGATTAAAAAAGTAGCTTGGTGTTTAGTAAACTGTGTTGTTGCGATTGCTGTGAATTTGAAAAGCAATGCACATGTGTTTGGTAAATTTTATTACAAATTTGTTATTTTATCATATGATGACCAAAATACATATAAGTTTAAATTTTTTTTTTAAAGTATATTTAATAATGTTTAGACATGCCTTCTTCTTTTTAAAACACATAAAAAAAACTTAAAATATGATAAAAATTCATATTAATTTATAATTCAGATAAATAAAAATGTGATATGCATTACTTTACCATTAAACTTGTTGCAATAAATACTAAGACTATAAAAAAATATAAATAGATTGAATGTTAAAAAGTCGTGGTTATGAAATTGATTTTAAAAGTTATGGATAATTTTCATGTGAAATTGTTCGTAATTAAAAAAAATTATATAATTATATGCAAGTCATTTTTTTATCTTATAATAGAAAATACAAGTATAATATAAAAAATATGAACTTACTAGATCAAAATTTTGATATTGGAGAGAATATATAGTAGTTGTTGTGGTAATATGATATTTAATGGCTTATTTATTAGAGTATATGGAAAAATATAACATAATTATTTTTGTTAAAATAATAATGTGGTAGCTTATTTAATAAACTACTTATGAAAAACAACCATTTACCCGCTTTTAAAAATTAATTTCAAAATGAAGAAAATTACGAAATAAGTAGCTTTTATAACATTTACCAAACACTACTTTTGTCACAGATTATAAAATAAGTAGCTTATTGAGTTTCAACATCAATCACAAACGAGACCTATATATATATAGCTTGGAAATGTACCCCTAATAAATATTAGAGATTTATTTAACACCTAATGTTTTAATAGGATAAATTAAAAGATAAGAAAAAAAAATACACTCCAATATAGTGAGGTGTGTGTATTTTTACTATCCTTTTAATCTCTTACTTTAATAAACTAAAAGATGTGACTATTTACACTTTAAAAATTATTCTGAATAATTTAATTTTAATAAAAATATATATCATAAAAATTACTATTAAGAACAATTTATTATAAGTCGATGTTATATAATTATTTTGAACACCCATATAACACACTCCTTATTGAACATATAATTCTCATATCTTAAACACTAAAACTTTTATATATTTCCAACATCTTAATTAATATTTAGATGAAAGATGAAGAAATTAATTTCAGAAAATTTTTAACTACAAAATTGGTGTGATACTTTTTAGTTTTAAAAAATAAAACGAGACAAAAATACTGTAAAGTTTTTTTTTTTTGGGCTTTAGCCCCTCTTCTCCATCTCTTATCTTCTTCTCCTACTTCTTTTTCTTTTTTTTTAGTATTTATGGATTTATTATTATTATTATTATTATTATTATTATTATTATTATTATTATTATTATTATTATTATTATTATGTTCTCATTACAAGTTATTTCGAGTGTAAAATTCAATACCGAACATAAATAAACAAAAAATCAATAACTAAAATTATGTTAAATAATTTATTTACAACTTGAGTTTGTTATATTGTAGTAAGTATATGCTAAATCTCTTAAAATTAGTGTGCTGAATTGTTTTATTTCTCTTTTAAGTAATCAAAGTTAAGTAAAATTATTAAAGTCGAGATATTTTTGAAATTTTAAGGAGTGTACAAAGCAATACTTAATTTTTATAATTAGTGTATGAGTGTGCAAAATAATAAAACATTCAAAGTAATATTTAGAGTACAAAATTCCAAACAGCGTCACCCTTGAAGGATCTCTTTTTAGATAATGATTCTATATTTAGAAAGTAATTTTTTAATAAGGTATCTCTAACTTTATTAAAGTAAGAGACATGTGTCTTTGTTATCTTTTATCTTGACCCATACCATATTAAGGTAAGAGAACCATTACTAGAAAGAAACTATAAGTATGGAGTAAATACTCGTTTAGTCTCTATAATTTGATGTAAATACTCATTTAGTTTATATATTTTCAAAATTATTTCAAAACACCTTTGCAATTAAATACGTTACACTTTTACCCTTACATTTATTTTTCTTTTACAATAATAATATTCCAACAATATTCTTGACATTAATTTATTTATCTATAAAAAATTTAATTAGCAAATAACTAATAACTATTTATTAGTAAACTAATCAATAAATATTGGTGAGAAAGATTTTTGTACCTGTGTAATAAATCTTAAAAATAATTATTTAAAAGTAAACTAATATCAACCAATTTTAAATAATGTTTAATGTGCTTACAATAATCTTACTAATAATTATTTTATGGAAAATTCATTTACCAGTTAATTTTAAAAGTAAAATAATGATATAAAAGTTTGAGTAAATTTTTATGTTACTTGTAAAGGTTATTTTGATAAATTATCATTTTTTTCTTTTCATCAATATCCCTAAGAATATTTTTCCAAGGGTATTATTGTAGAAGGAAAGAAAACAAGAGTAGGATTTTAATATATTTAGCAGCAATAAAGTATTTTTTAAAAAATATATGGACTAAATAGACATTTAATTCAAAATATAGGAACAAAATAAGTATATATATAGTAATTCTCAGATGCGATCGTCCTTTTTTTTTTTTTTTATACGAACATGCTATTAAGTCAATATAGACATGCTATTAAACCACACACCTTTATATTTTTTTTACATTAACTCAATTAAATCATATAATTTATCAGCAGATTCATATTAGAAAAATGAGAACAACTGCTAGGTTTTCAATTAGAGATCCCTGACTATAGAAAAATTAGGAATAAGTTCAAACACAAAAAACAAAAGTTTTAATACACTACAGGATAAAATAAATTGTATTGAAATCTGTATATATTTTTTTATCTTTTAACTTGTTGCTAATTTTAATATGGTCAGAGATCTCTCATTGCTCTATATCCTCACTTTATTAAAGTGGGAACATAATTAAAATACAAAAAGTACATATTTCAATATATTAAAAAGTTTTTTTGTTTGTTAATGTATTAAAAGCTATATTTTTTATTTTTTTTGTTTGTTAATGTATTAAAAGCTGTATTTTTTATTTGTTATGGCATCCTTATTTTGTTAAAATAAGAATATTCTCACTATAAAATGATTATATATGTACGGGTTCTTTTATTTTATTTATTGTGGATATGTTATTATAGTGTACTTGCATTAACTCTATTAAATCACAAAATTTTATAGTGTGGCCGGATAAAAAAAAAATGAGGTTGTCCGCACTATATACATGTGTGTGTGTGCGCGCGCGCGTGTTTTGTGATAGAGAAGAGATGTGACTTACAGAACTATTTTTTCATTGGCAGGCATGCAAGAAATGAAGAAATGACCAACGAGTTGATGGAAACGAATAAATGGCTAGTTGATGAAAATGAAATTCTTTTACGGTAGAGATAATGCCTGAACATGCACTCTTTAATTAGAATTTATAATATATAATAATTATCCGCATCTCCAGATGCCATTGTTTGACTTAAACTTCATTTAACAAAATGCTTTTAAATGTTTAAAGAAAAAAAAAATGTGGGTTCACTGGACGAACATGATTGACTGTACACGTGAACCACATTTGACAGCTTGCATGTTTCCTTCGATATTATTTTTTAGCAAATAGACGGTGTTTTTTTGTAATCAACTCGATAGATGCGTTAACATTTTAATTGCATTAATTTCCTCAAAAAAGTGAAAATTACTTTCCTCAATCTTGCTTTTGCCCTTTTCTTTTTTCTTTTTTCCTTCTAAAATTCCTCTTTTTCTTTTTTAAGAGTGATGATACAGTCACAAACTCTTGTATAAATTTATTTTATATAAATTGATGTAATATTAATTCATTAGTTGAATAAAAATATAAAATAATAAAAACAAATCATGTGGGTTAAGTGATATTTAATTCAAACAATCTTATCACGCCACATCAGTTTATACAAAATAAAATTATATAAAAATTTGTAGCTATACCATTACTCTTTTTTTAATACATTTAACTTAAAACCAAAAAAAAAAAAATCCTGTAATCTTTGCTAAAAATATATATATTGTTTATACTTCAGCGTGGAGTGGTATCTCCCACTAATGAAAAAAATTATGGCATCTCATCATAATGTAAAAGAATATGTCACAAAGATATGATCGAAAAATCGAGAAAGATAAGAAATAGTTTTGATTTACTATTTTTAGATTAAAAAAGCTAATTTGAGAAAAATATAATAATTTGAGCTGAGGCCTAAGTTTGAGTTCTCAAAATTTTAAAATGATAAAATAAATTCTTACTAAATTCATATTCTAATATATGAGAACCTCTCAATTAAATACCGCATCTTATTTTGAATATGATCTCATTGCAATGTATTACCTCACAAAATTTTCTCAATTACGTACGCAAATAAATTTATTAGCAATCTAATATGCTTTTATTATAATATACTAGTATTACCATCAGAATCATCAAGAGTTCAAACTTTTTATAATTTTAGCACATTATAAAACTTATCAGATATATTTAATTTGCATTAAATAAAGACAATATCTATATATAGTGTGCTATATTAACTTTTCTCTATGGTAGGGAAAAAATGAGGATTTTACACCTTGCTAATGGCCTTAGTGGTAAACTCCCAATATATGTATTTGAATTGCATGCATAATTGCATTGAATGAAAAAAAATAAATAAATAACAATATGTTAATAATATAGAGAATTTATAATAATAAATTAAAGATATATCCTATTTAAAAATCAAAAGTAAAATAAATTAGTCATTCGACCTTTGGCTGAACTAGGAGTGTTCGTGGATCGGATTTTACGGATTGGACATCAATTCATATTCGATCCACGATTTTACGGATTATAAATTTTCAATCCAATTCAATTCAATCCACAGATCGGTGAAATTCAATCCAAATTCAATCCATGTCTGTGAATCGGATGCGGATTTGACCCAATCCATATCTAATTCACCATTTTGCGGATTAGTTTACGGACTGAAAATTTTTAATTCTGTCCAATACACAAATTAACTAAATAAAAAAATTAATATAAAAATAATTTTACTATCGATCAAATTTAAAATTAAATAAGATTTAAATAAAATTAATTGTTTAAATAAAGCTTGATAATACATTTAAAGTTTCAAAATATAGCACATAAAAAAAAACTCATTTGTTTAGATCAATATATGGAAATTAATAATTTAGGAAACTATATTTGTTTACTTAATTATTTTTTATTTTATATTATTATCATATAAGATATAATATAGTATTAATGTCACTATATTTTAACTTATTTATTTACTTGTAAGTACTAATGTCATATTTACAAGTTTTAATTTTTAATTAAATAAATATTTTTTATTTTTTTGTGGACTTGTGGATTTCTGCGGATTTACAGAAGTAGATCCATATCCAATCCACCGATTGCGAATTATCAAATTTTCAATCTAATCCAACCGGGATCAGATTTTTACGGATCAAATTTTTACGGATTAGATAGATTGAGCATATCAGATCTGATTCTGAACACCCCTAAGCTTGCAGATTGAATTTTTATGAATCAAACGGATTGAGCGGATCAGATCGGATTCTGAACACCCCTTAGGCTAAATGGTGGCTTGCTACTCTCACATTTTCAAGTTTAAAAAAAAATATAGAATTAAATTTTTTCTTCAATTAAAATAATTTAAGGGAGACAAATATCTTTTAAAGTGCGGGCAAAAAATCTAGATTGTACTTCATAAAATTTAATTAAAATAGTCCTAATAATTATACGTATAATATCAGTAATAAAAATAAAATTGTAACAACTGGGGGTTGGAAATGACAAAAGTAACCAAAGAAGAGAGAGAGAGACAGAAGGCCGGCCACCAAAGCCAACAAGTGCTTCTTATAGTTGCCGCAACATCTGATTCTGCTGCTGCTTTCTCCAAACTCCAAGACCAAAACACACACGAAAAAAAGGAAATAATTTTTTATTTAATTAAATTAAATAATTAAAAAAAGAAAAGAAAAGAAAAGCTCATAAATCTCTTGCCATCTCTTGCTTTGGTGCTTCGGCTTTGTCTTGTCTCGTGCAAATCTTTCATCATTACCAATATCAATGCCTGCACAGAAGCGGTCGTTGCAAGAAAGTCATCACGCCAACAACGGTGAACAGCTACAAGGAGAAGAACAACAACGGCAAGACTCTTTTCAACAGAGCCACGCCAAGCAATCTCGACATGAACGACAACAGCTAGAGCTTCAACAAAATGAACAGCAGCAGCTTGAAGAAGATCAGAAAGACGACGAAGAAGTGGAAGGTGAAGGGGATGAAGAAGATGAGGAAAATGAAGATGGTAACGTTCCTTTGTTTCTGTTTACACGTGTATGTAAATGGGATGTGAAGTTTGATTGATTGAATTGATTGCATTTCTTTTTGCAGATTCTGAGGGACCTTCATCTGACACTTCAGGAGAAAAACCCGAGTATATACACTCTCTCTCTTTTGTTAAAGCTTCTTTGTTTTTTACATTTTCCTTATTTTGTTAGCTTATCAATGAGTTTTTGGCATCTGGGTCTGTTAGATTTCGCTCTTTCAACGAGTGTTTATTCTCTTCTGGGTTGCAGTTCAAATACGTTTCTTGCAAATTGGCTCTTGATGGGTTCCTTTTGTTTCTGTGAAGAGATTACTGTCTGGGTTTATGTTTTTGCTCTTCTTGGGTCAGTGCCCGCCAGTTTATTGCATGGAGCCATCTGTGTCGAGTAACTGGCTATTTACATGCATGAAAACTCATTTGTTGTTATTCTTTTCAGGCGTTTTTACCTGTATATAATATGAACTGATATATTGTAGTAGGTGGATTAATTGGTTGTCAGAAACATTTCACATGCACCAACTAGCTTAAGAAGATTGTAAAAGTTTGAATGTCTCTAATACTGGTGTTAATAGTCTTTTTCTATTCTAGCAAGGCTAACAACATCTGTTAAGGCAGCTATAATTTCACTTATTGAATTAAACTGAATATATATTTGCCAAACTGCTGTGGGGAACTCCTTTCCCATCTTCTATCTGGTATTCTAATATTGTTTTTGTGCTATACTTATTGATAATCTTGTATGTAAAAACACTACTTCTGCCCTGCTTTCTACTTGCTTGTTCGTTAACGAAATATAATGATACTTGCATTCTTAAGAGCCTATTATGTTTTTGTATGTCAACTGCTTAGCCTTGTATCTGGTGAGACTGTTGACTACCAGTATCCATGTCAGGATGCAAACATGTTTTAAGGGCTGATATGAATATCTGTTAGAATTATGTAGTAGTATGCAGTTCTGTTTCAAAAGTTTGTCTGAGCATTTTGCTAATAGAAAATATGTCAAGGCTAGTCAGCTTTGATTATTTTCTATGAGGTTGAGGATGATGGTGCCTTGATTCTAGAAACAATGAGAAAGATATTAGCAAAGTTATCATACTGGTGAAAACCACTGATTTATCCTTTAAGGAGCCTTAAAAATGTCTGGGCAATTATTACTGATGCATATATGAAGATGTTTTATCCTGCTGTTTTACTTTCTGATTGTGGATCAGAGAAGATTCTTCTTTACACTGTAAACTGGGCATAAGTACAATGTTGGAGAATCACCTTGAAAGTTGATCATTGAATTCCTTGTAGTATCTTTGGCTGGCACTAGCATTCAACTCGTATGGCTTAAAGTTTGTCACTGCTTGCAAGAATCAATTCTAATTCAATAAAATATTACTTCCTTATATTCCAAGTAGTTGCTTAGAATTTTTTTGTTTGATCATTGGCTTCTTATGCTAGTTATGGCCTTAATTTTGTGCTGATTATAATATACATACTGCTCTCATTGTCTTTAAGCTGCTGGGTTGACTGATGTCAAGGGTGAAAACAATAAGCCCTCTTCGATAACTGTTTCTCATTAAGATTTCAGTAAGACACTGAATAGAGGGAAAATACCTAAGAAATCTAGGTTGGGATCTTAAATGTGCATGAAGGGTTAGGTGGCTGACAAATGTTGGCCTTATATATCTATATCTATATCTATATCTATATATATTTTTTTGTTGAACAATAATATGTGTTTCCTATCAATGAAGTCTTACCATGAAGTTTAAATCTATTGATAACTAGTTGATTGCTTCTGTACTTTATGGCTATAGCCAAGATAACATCGTCATTTATCAATTTAGCAGTTTGTTTGAATTGTTACTATAATTGGAATTGTCAATGGCCAAGTACAATATTCCACTTAAGTTTTCTGGTTTCTTTTGCAGATTTGTTTTTGTTGAACTTCCAGAAATTCGTAAGGATGTACAATGTCCAATTTGTCTAGGTACTTTCTGCTTTGCACCATCTGAAACTTTTCTTCCTTTCCTTTTTGGCCTTATTCTTCAACATGCTCTTTTTATTATTAAAAAAAAAAAAACTTAGCCGGCTCTAATTAATTCCTATTCAAGAGGCTATTTGGGATTGCTCAATTCAGTCCAATACAATGTTCTCCCAGTTATACTAATGATGATATGTTTGTCAATTTAGTAAATTACTAATCTAGTGAAGTGGCATCCTTCAACGTTCGGAAACTGGCTCTAACTTTTAAATAATGGTTTTGAAACTTGCAAAAGAAAACTTTAGTTAAAAAGCATGACCTTGACCAAATTGAATTGTCGGAGAACAATGGAATAGCTACCTCAGATAATTGAATTGAGGTAACTTAATATGAGTGAAATACTTTGATAAAATAATTCTACAAATTGAATTGAATGCTATGATGCTATCATGTTGGCTGATTCAATCATCATTGCTGTAGTATTTGAGATCTTGAGTTAAAAGTGATATTACCTGGGAGGAATGCAGGGTGCTGCCTTAGTTTAATGGGTTATTTTAATTTTCAAAATGTGTCAACTTAAGCAAAGCTTTTATTGAAACAGAAAACAAAGATGCCCGAGAAAGGCAGGAGCATTGTGCCAGCATATAAGTAGAACATTGATAAAGTTGAGAATCTTTTGGGAGTCTTAACTTTTATTGTACAGGCTAAGGATATAATTTTCATTTTTTCCCTGTACAGGGATTATAAAAAAAACACGAACTGTAATGGAATGCCTGCACCGCTTTTGCAGGGAATGCATAGACAAGTCAATGCGACTAGGGTATGTGACAACATTGGCCATATTATTGTTAAATATTCTGTGTTCATGCCTTTGTCCCAGCTAATTGTATCAGTGACTCAAAATTTATGATTCTGTAGATTATTTGTTAATTGAATTTTTGTACTTAAATTGACATTCAACTGCAGGAACAATGAGTGTCCTGCTTGCCGCACACACTGTGCCAGTCGACGTTCTTTGAGAGATGACCCAAACTACGATGCCCTAATTTCTGCTCTATATCCAGACATTGATAAATATGAGGAAGAGGTATGAATTTCCTTCATTATTTATTTACTTGTTCAGATTTAGTTTATGGTGTTTTTGCATATGGCAAACTAATTTGCTGAGTATTGTCCTCAGGAATTGGCTTTTCATGAAGAAGAAAGGACTCGGAATAAGCAGGTTGGATGACAAATTACAAATGATTTCTGTGTGCTTGCCAATCTCTGTATTTATGTTTTTGTTGCTCTGTTTAAATGCATGATTCATGTTCAAACTTAGGTTTAAATAATTCTAACGCAGGGAAGCATTCATCAAAAACCGATTTTGATATCTTTTCATGAAGATCTTTGACACATGCTTGGAGTAACACACATCCTGTGAATATTGTCGTATCACCCCATGATTATGCTCCTTAATTTAAGATCATTAAAGCATTTATGATAATCATCACTGGCATTTGTGCTGCTTGCTTTAGGCTGGAAAATTTTGATTTCGAAATTTGGTTGTACTGTTTTCTTGTGACATGGATGCTTAACTCTCAAAATTTGTTGTTATACTGCCACTGCCACTGCTACTATTACAGCCGCAAATAATCCCAACCATTCAAATTCAGCTGGGCCGTAGCTTGCCTTTTTTCTTTTTTTTTGGGGGGGGGAGGGGGTTCTGAAAGCAAGCTTAGATATTCGGGTAAGAGTGTTTAAGGTCAATGAAATAAAGCCAACTTTCGTTGACAAGCTCAATGAGAAACAATCCATGCCTATTGACCTGCTTGAAGGATTCACTAATTGCTTGGCTATGAGCTTTTGTCAACCATGGTGACCACTGAACATCACAACTGTGCGTTAATGAGACGAAGGTAGCATGTAATGGTGGAATTTTATGCTTGTGAGGTAAGCATGAATAGCGTAATATACTCACATCCACTTGATTACTTGTCAGTTCATTAATGGCCCTAAGTCCTGAGTCATACATTTCTGAGCATTTTTAGTTAGTCACTAGTTGGAATTTCATTCAGATTTCATTTTCGCTAGCTCTGCCAAGGGGAGATTTAACTTAAAACCTTGCTTGATGAGAATGGGTGTATGTTGGTTTTCTTGTTCTTATATGTTGTTTATCTGATTTATTCAACAGATTCAAGCATCAATTGCCAAAATATTTCAACGACAATCAGAAGCACTAGTTAAGAGACGCACACCTGGTAAAGATACAGTGAGCCCATTTATGACAAGACCGCAGCGGAATCCTCGTACTGCTCATTTGAGAAGGAGAAGAAACAGCCGTGGCACTGAACATCAGGGATCTGAAGACAATGAGGATGAAAATGATGATAACGGAGGCAAAGATTCCTCTTCTAATGATGAACGCTCAGCAGAAGTCAGGCCGAGAAGGCGTAAAAGAAGGTCAGGAATTCGGTCATCCCAGCCTTCTTCATCGGCCGCAAACTCAGATGGCGGATGCATTGAAAATGATTTAGAAGTGGGTAGAGAAAGCAGAGGAATTTCTCCTGGGCTTGTTTGGAACCCAGAAATGCTTGCTTGGGGCAGGGGTGGTACTAGGAGTAACACACGGCATGGCAGTGCTAGTGGCTGCAATATTAAGAGCTCGCGCAGCACTCGCCTAAATAAGCTTGTAGAATATCTCCGGAGCTTGCAGGAAAATAACGATGAGGTATGATTGGCTGCTGTTGGACTGTTTATTGAGTAAAATTATGTCAATCATGGTTCGTACAAACCACAATTGGAATTATCGTTGCTGAAGAGTACTTTCAAGAGGTGATGAAAAATTGGTGATGCAATGAAATCTATCTTTTATTTATCTTTCATAAGCATTGCAATGGCCTGATCTAATTAATTCATTGGTTCCTTCACCAGTCAGTGGGCACATCCTCTCAAATTAAATCCTCCATTTCCCCTTTCTTGCAGTTAGATGTTCGTCTCATGCTTGTTTCTGCGGATACCCAATGTGCACCAAGTTTGCAGCAACCTTACCTTTGTTGTCAACCTAGTTTGTCAGTTAAACAGCTATGCGAAGTGAGATTTCTCTCCTACTATAATTTTTAACTGTGCTATTTTAGAGAAGTAACATGTCAGGTCTTTTGAATTTGTACGAGTTTTGAGCTTGTCCAAATTATGATCTGACCTGAACCTATGCAATATATTGCACTTGGTACACTGCTCTATCTTTCTCTGTATATAATGAAATTTTAAGATTTTTTCATGTCTTCTTTGGTGCTTTATCTAAATTTGTAGTGTATATATGTAGTATGTCTCGCTCCAGACACCTTTGCAAGCTGAAGAAGTTGAAATATTAATGGTGAAAGAGCGGCTTGACGCCAAAGGCAACCAGTCCACGCCAATTCCTACAACAGATCAGCTGCAAATTTTGGAAGGTCAAGAAACTTTGGCAGGGCTTAGAGTCAATCACACTTCCAATACAGATCATTTGGTGAGCATGAATTGATTGTAATTAATTTCTCAGAAAAACTCCACACTAAATATTTGGACTTGTTTTAAAATGCGGTAACTCCACTATTTTGACTTCACTATTAAATTTAAAGTAATTGATTGGTTGCCACTGTACTTTATATTCTGCTGTGAAGCAAATTCTTTGTGCTTAACTTCATTTTCTCAGAAATGCCTTACATGATAGTTTCTTATTGGCTCATAGTGCACCAACTAATTTTATCTTTTCTTACCTCATTGCAGATACTAGCATATAGGCAGAAGCAGAGTAGGTAGCAGCAAAATTTTTCAGAAGTTGTGGTTGCTCTTAAAATGCCACTTGTTACTTGTGAAGTGGGAGCTTTCATGGTTCATTCCGTTTTCTCCTATGAGAATATTTGTGAATGGAATTTTCACGTGGCTGGAATTCTTCTGATGTTCACTATATCTCAGGAATTTAAAAAGGGACTTATGTGTTATATGTGTTCCCGTAGTGAGTCAAGTTCTGTGCATCAAGAAGCAACCATTGTTAATTTTTCACTTTTCTCTCCTCCCATCAAACACTTGTTACTTCCGTTTGAAGTATTGTGCAAAACATCCATGATTTTTATTTGTGAAGTGGGTTATGTGTTCTGTGCATCAAGAAGCAACCATTGTTAATTTTTCACTTTTCTCTCCTCCCATGTGCTGTGAATACATTTGAAGTTCACTATATCTCAGCAGTTCAGGTTCAAGAGTTCTTGAACAAGCGAACCAAATCTTTATTTGGTCCGTTTTCTCCTATGAGAATATATTTGTGAATGGAATTCTTCTGATGTGCATGGGAAAGCAGGAATTTAAAAAGGGACCAATGTTCTGTTCCCGTAGCAAGTCACTGTTCAAGAACCAATGTTATTTTTCACTTCTCTCTCCTCCCATCACCACTATGGACATAAAAGAATTTCATAATCCCTAAAACAAATACAGTAGCTGTGCTGTGAATACATTTAAAGTTCACTATATCTCTGTAGAGGTTCAAGAGTTCTTGAACAAGCCAACCAAATTTTTCATCAACCTCATCACCTATGGGCAGTGGCGCTGGAAATTGCACCCAGAAATTTTCTTCTCTCTTTTCTCTGGAGCACACGCAACTGTGGTGACTTTGCCTTCGTGATTTCTCTAGTTGACCTATTATGTGGAGCAAAGATCATCCATCAGTCAAAAAACTGAGAAAGAAAGAAGAATAACGGCTTACTAAAACATGTGTCAAAAATCTGAATTTTTACTTTTGTGGGCAAAAGGGATTGTCGAATTTGGGGAGAGGCCTAGCATGTGGAACCATCGTCCTTCTCAACTGTTTCAATGCTTTTTCTTCCTCCATCTACAATGTTTTTGTATAACACAAATCAAAGTCATCATATAATCATCAGAACAAAAATGGTAAATTGAAAAATGTGTCAGAATGGTATCAGAATGTCACATACCATTCTTGCAGCCTCGCTTTCCTCTCTATACCTTTTGTACATCATTTCCTTTTCTTTAATCTGTACAAGTTTAAAACAAAACACTCGTTGAACAAGAATATCTTTTAGCTATAAAATATAATTCATTTTTACCTTCTGATCAAACTCTGCTCTCTCCTCGGCTCGGTGGTCCAGATTAAGGTTAAATTCCTTGACTGCTGTCAGGGGTTTTCGTACTTTCTCTGGAACTGGAATTGGGTCTCTACAAGACAAAGCCATATGATATAAGGAACCGATTTATGTTCTCTTCAGCATAGTGCATCATACGCAACAATTTAACCTACTCTTTCATAACTGGCTGTGCCTTGAATTTTCTCATCTCAGCCTTTTCCTTCTCCTTCCTCCACCGCTCCTCCATTTCCCTCTGCATTTCCTCCTCATGTCTGACCAGACTCTCCAATTGAAATGGTTCTGGTCTCGTGCATTGCTTCAGCTCTGGCTTTGGTGGAATCTGCATTTATAGAAGGATTGGTAATAAGTATAACACTAACATGCACAAAATGCTCGTAACTAAATTTGATATGAAAAATAAGTAAATTTCTTTACCACTGGAAAGTCAGTCGTATAGGGATATGGATTAGCCTTTGGAAGTCTGGCTCTTTCCTCTTCCAACTGTTTTTGCACAAGTTCCATCACAAATTTCTTCTCTTTCTCTGCTCCTCTTACCTGCAGCAAGTCATTAAAATAGCAAATAAGAATGTGGTCAGGGATAATAAGATTGTGCAAGTGGAACAAACCTCAGTAAATAGATGGAATGGATTTGGCTTTGTATTTCTTGGAAGTGGCTTCTCATGTCCAGGTTCTGAATTCAAAGAGAGCTGGAAAAGAAAAACAAATTAAAAATTAAAATAACAACAAAAACTCACTTTTTAATGCGCTAGGTAAAAGTAAAGTCGATAAATTACCTTTTCAAATGACTCAAAGATAGAACTTGGTAATGGAATCCTCTCATTGATACTGAAATGGAATTCTTGGGGCCTGGTCGCATGTTTCTTTTCTGTACATGAAATCCCCAGTTCCCCTTTACTTTCAAAGATCTACAAAAGAATTTTTTGTTAATTGAATTTAGAAGAGGGACAATGGTCCAAAAAGAATTTCTTTCCATTCATTGAAAATGTGGAAACACACCTTTCTATTAAGTGGCCTAGCCTTAAATTTAGGGGCTTTTTCAAGTTCCTCTTGCTCAAGTTCGGCGGAACTTTTAACCTTTGGTGGACGGGCTCTCAATAATGTTTGGAGTACAGGGCTTTTAGGTTCAGTAAGGCACCATGGTTTCCACTGATTTTCCTGTTAAGATGAAGAAAAAAAAGGGTCAGTGAGTGAACTAAATCAGTTAATTAGTTCTGTAATGGCATCAGTATATTCCTTACCTGACGAGAAACTTCTGTTGAAGCTACCGAAGATGTTTCAGCATGTTGATTAGCCCTTGCCATTGTCTCTAAATGAAATTCCTGCAAAATTAATCAAATGAAACTCCAAATGAGAGACTACCCCCTATTATTACAACAAATTTTTCATCATTGGTCATTCCTCAATATAGCTTACCCGAAATTCAGGTGGCTGTGGTGCACTTCTGGGTACAGCAGGTAACATTGGAGCTTCAAGAATCTGTGTAGAGAAGTACATGCCACATGTTAAGGACCAATCCAGTTTAGGTGAGATTTATGGGGGAACTATGTAAGTAGAAAATATACCTTCTTGTTCAGTGGGCGAGCTTTGAACTTGGGAATCTTTGCCATCATCTCTTCTTCAAGTTCCGCTGTACTCTTAACCCTGACTGACCGGACCCTCTGAGATGTTTCCAGTTCGGGTTCCTTAGGTCTTGTCAATGTGAGTTTAGGCTTCCCCTGGATAAACCAGAAGCGAAAAAAGGGGTGAAAAACTCAAGAAGAAAGAAGAAATGCAAGGAAAAACAGGCTTCAACTGCAATTAAGAAAAAACGAGATTCCTTCTGTTTACATGTGAGAGTGAAGTATTTTGTGGCAGTGACAAGTCTCTAGTACTAGAATTAAACTTCTGCATCATCTCAGCCATTGAGACAAATGGTGCAGCTGGTTCCCGTTCTCGAACATAAACCTTCAAAATAAGCGAGTTTCAGTGAGAAGTGTGACGCCAGAGAGTTGAAAATGCAAAAGGGTTGTGGAAAATAACAAACCTTTCTCTCATCTCTGCGAGTTTTAGCAGTCGAAGTGCATAAACTGGAACTGTTATTAGCAAGACCCAGTTTGGACTTGTGGGGTAAAATTTGGGGTTTGACATTAAGAATCTGAGATTTTTTTGGGAAACAGACAGGAAAAAGAACAGTTCAGATAAAGCTCAACAGAAACAATAATAATAAAGGAGATGCCAAAAAACAGTAATGGGAAACCTGTCTAGATCTTCCTCCGTCAAGCTTTTGCCTCTTGATGGCTTGGTTTTCTAGAGCAAAGTTAGTAGGAGTTCCAGCAATCTTTTTCATAATAGCATCTCTAAAATGAGAATTGAGACAAAATAAGTAAAATAACATACAATCAAATAGAAAAGGAATTTAAAAACCAAAGAGAAAAAGAACAAGTTTTGGTTTTCTTATGCAGCTCTTCTATCTTATACTTGCAATAATCAGTCCACAAATGAATTAAGCAGTAAGTCTAAATATAGATCCCAACCTCTTAGCTTGTGATGACTGCAATTGATTTTTTGGCTTTAGTGCCGATGGATTTTTAATCAGACTCGCTATCTTCTTGGCCGTCTGCTGCTTCTTGGCATCAGTTACTCCTTTACCAGAATTGATCATTGATTTTGGGGTGCATACTTCACTTCCTACTTGGACAGAGGCTTTACCCTTCTCTTTATCACCAGCAACTGGTTCTATGATCACACTGGAAGAGAAAAAGAACTGAGTTTTGATTTACTTATGCAGCTCTTCTATCTTATAGTTGCAATAATCAGTCTTGATAGATAAACCATTAGCAACAAACCTTCCATTATCTTGAGTACATTTACTGTCCCCTATATGTTCTTCACTGGTGGTATCCTTATCAGCAGAAAGCTGAAAGAAACTGAATTGTGAGAAAGATAGCAAAAACAAGAACAATAAGGCATTTTGAACCAAAAAAAAAAAAGTAAATTACCAAGTGTCCACTTTTCTCTTCTGTTGCTTCACTGGGTGTCACTTCAACTTTCCTTGTTTCAGCCGAAACGAGCTCCGATGGATGCTTCATTTCTTTGGAACAATCAGTGGATGTTGAGTCTGATGATTCCGAGGCCTGAAAAAGAATAAAGCGAAAGAAATTACACACACCAGAATTAGAATATCCAAGATCGAAATCCCAAAAATTGAGGATAAAAGAGAACCTTCACCTTCTGAATTTGGTCGGCTGCCTCACTAAAATTGCATAAGCTTTCAACCTTGAAGGATCTTTCTGCTTTAATTCTAGGCATAAAAGCTGCATGGATGCATAATAACAAATCAAGCAAACTGTAATTAATCCTAAATTGAGTACCATTAAAATCTAGAGAACTTTAATTAGAACACTCCTTTCTCAATTCTTCCAATCAGTTCAAAAATCCATGAGGCAAAATCAACCCATAACTCTGCTTGGATGATAAGAAAATTCGAAACATCAATTGAGTTGAGATCCGATACTACTACAAAACCCTAACTTGAAATACGTTTCAAGATTCTGATCCACAGAAAACCTAAACCCTTACTTTCTTGATCTAAATGCTTCAAGAGAAATCAATCAAAGAAAAAGAATAACGTACGAGACGGCGCGTAGCTTAGAGCGGACTCGAACCAGAGCTCGGCCTTCTGCATTTCTTCCTCGGACTCTTCTTTTGTGAAATCAAAAAACCGCGGCGCCGAGAACTCGTACGCGTCGTCGATCATAGCCATCGTCGTCATTGTCGTACCCGCTGGTTCCTCTGCAACCGACATGGCGGATTAATTGCGATAGGCTCTTATTGGAGATAGAGAGAGGCTTGGGGGAATCTGATATCGTGTTTAGAGAGAGATGATATGAAGAAAAAATGAATGGGGAGTTGGGGGCCGGAAAGAAGTATAACGTTAAGATCTCCAACGGTCAAAAGTTTTGAATTTGGGCTGGGAGTGCAACGGAAACAGTTCGTTTCTGTTCTGTGTTTTTCTAACGGCTATATTCTGTGTCCGAAGTCCTAACCACCCCAAAACGCCGTCGTTTGTTTTGGTTGGTTATATTGTTTAATCACTTTCTCATACGCTCCTTTAATGTGACCGTGACGACAACACACATGCACATAATACTTCCTCTTAGAAATTGAAACAAGTAATAACTTGTTAACTGAACCTTCTCAAATGCTGCAGCATGAAATTCTCATGGCAAGTACCCTAATCCAATTGCCATCAACTTATTGCAACACGAAATTCTCAAATGCGGGTATTCTTATTTTTTTAATTGCAAACGCACTATTAAATTACGTGATTTAATATGTACTTTAATAGAGTCAGTTTTCAATTCATTATAAAACTATACGATTTAATAATATAAATGTATTTATTTTATTAAATCACATGATTCAACAATGTGTCTGTATAAAAAAAAAAAAATCACCCGCATAAAAGGACACTTTATATATATATATATATATATATATACTCATCATCACAAAGCACACATGCAGATGCGTCAATTAATGGCTGGTGGCGGTCGCCAATTTATTGGGTTTACAATAATCATTTTCCTCTTATTATTAGCTTCAGAATCATCAGCAATAATAATGGGTGAAGATGAATACATCGAGAGCAAGCAGGGTTGTGAGTATGTGTTTACGGCATTTCCTTATTGCTTGGAGTTTCTGACAGGTTTGTACTACAAGCCGTCGCGAAAGTGCTGCAACCACATCAAGAAACTAAACATGATAGCAAAGCACAGAAAGGGTAATGCACAGAGGTTCTGCTATTGCATCGAGGCCATGGTGAGGGGAACTCAACCTCCTTTGCTCGCTTCGCGTATCCAACAACTTCCCATCACATGCAACACTTCTCTCAGTTTCCCCATCTCTGCAAGCATGGATTGCTCCCAGTAACAACAGCTTTCATCTCTCTTTTTTTTTTTTAAAATTTCATCTCTTTTTTCTACTCACTAATTAATTAATTAATTGAACTAACTACCTAATATGTCATTAATTAATCAATTAACTGCAGGGTAACGAGTTGAAATTTGTAGCAGCTTAACTTCTCCGACGTCTATTTATATATATATTGCAGGGTAACGGGTTGAATTTCGCTTATTTAATTATACGTTAAATAAACTTTATTATTATTCATTGTTATTATTATTGATTATGGACTGTTGTTTTAATACTTTAATAGTGGATTTATCGATTGATAATTAAAATAGAGAATGATAATGAAAATAAGTTATTTACTTTAATTATAAAAATTAGAATTAGAATAAACTGCATTTTTATTATTATTATTATTATTATTATTATTATTATTGTTATTGTTGTTGTTATCGTTTCGCCACAAATTATACAGCATAAAAATACAATAACAGAAAGTGTATACATGGGGCATAGTATATATTTAAGTTATGAATCTGAAGGTTAATTAATTTTTAATTATATATAACTGGATGATCATGATCAACTTAATTTATATGTGATCGATGTAATTATAGCAATATACGATATACTGAAACCAAATTGATGCAGCTGGAGGAAGAGGATGCCATGGAATCAATCAACAAGAGTTATAAGAAGGCCGCCTGTTTTGAATCGTGGGAAAATATTTAAGCTGGTCTTCTTCATTAATCATCAGTCAAATATGCTTCGGACAATTACCGTAAAATTATAAGTATTTATTAAACACTTCAGTCTTGTAATTTAAAACCACCAATCGAAGCTTCAAACTGCTACTTACGCGTATGTTGTGATTATTTTTTCAAAAATGGTTTTCTAAGTATTCAACTTGATCTAGATGCAGGTTTACTATATCAATGTTTTTGTGTACATGTAATTTCTAGAAAAAAGACACACACACACACACACACATATATATATTTCTTTGAAATGATCAAGTAGAGCCACAACCATAAAAACACTACAAATTGAGAGTGTATGATATTATAGACGAAGGTGACGAAACTTTCAATTTACGTAATTTAGTTACTAATTTTTGCTTTTTTTTTCTTCTTATTTAGGTTTTTCCGTCAAAGTGAGTTGTACTTATTGCAGGCTTCTTTTTTTGTTTTAAATGCGGATTTGTTATTAAGTTATAAATTTAATAGAGTCAGTATTTAATTCATTAGTAAACCATATAACTTAATACTTAATAGCATGTCCATACAAAGAAAAAAAAAAAAAAAAAGAAAAAAGGGAGCTCCCACACCTGAGAATTTTTATGTATCGCTAATCTAAGAGTGCTACTGTAAAGTGCTTTAATTTCTTACAGAAGCTGGTGTTTACTGGCTAGAGCACTAAAATCTCGGTGTTTTAAAACTTACGCGATGAACTCAGAAACTCACTATAACGTATGTATCCACATCACAAAAAGGCTGTGCATGCTATAGGACAGCCGAGGATCGCTCACACACGCTCACGCATGCTGCCACAACGGGCACTTAATTCATGGACCATTCTATTTACATGCATGTTAACAAATTAAATAGCCAATAATTAACCAAATATTCTAGGTTCTAATTATATATACATAGCCTCATTGGCACGATCAGCTAAGCCTCATTGGGACGATCAGCTAGCATACATGTGCTACACCATATATACTAGCTGGAAAGATATATATAAATGGCCCGCCATCTGTTGTACTTGGCAACATTTGCATTGATGCTAGTTTCAGTATCAAAAGCTCGTGAATCAAGCTTCTGTGACAACGTATTCAATAATTTTATTCATTGCGTAAGATATGTATCGGATTTGTCTATAAATGAGCCAGCGAGCGGGTGTTGCTCCGGCATCATTAATCTGAAGCAAGTGGCCAACCAAAATGAAGCTGGTCCTGCCCAAATTTGCCAGTGCATTGAGGATCTTGCTCGTGTCATGCATATTCCATTCGATGCCTCCAGGATTCAGTCTCTTCGCATCCACTGCCGTACTCACTTAAGCTTTCCCATTTCCAACGCCATGGATTGCTCCAAGTAAAATCATCATCCTCATCATCGTCCATATACATGCAGGCAGGGGCGGATGTAGCATGTGACCACTGGGGGCTCAAGCCCCCACTAGCCAAAAAAAATTTTAAAATTAAAAAATAAAAATATTTTAGTTTTCTAATTAGTTCCCATAAAAAATTTATTGAAATAATCATTATAAATTATAAACTCCCATAAAATTTAAAATTTAACTTTTAAGAATTATAAAAACTTATATTTTAATTAAAAATAATGATAGTCCATCACTCAAAATATTTTATATTCTCAAAAATAGGATTAATTCTTCCAGTCTCTATAATAATACTAGAGCGAACGTTTTTAATAATAAAACTTATGAAGAATCATCTTTGGAATCGGATGGGATAAATGATAGTTTAGTTGTTTATATAGGAAACAATAAAATTTAATAATATTGATAATGAGTCTATTGTATAACATTTTTAAAATACGACAATGCGCAGAGAATAATTATAAATGTATTAGCAAATATTTTATGTATTCAAAATTTTAGTTTTTCATATTTTACTATTATCTAATAACCCCCGGTAAATTATTTTTCTAGATCCGCCACTGCATGCAGGCGCCCTTATTTTTTTATACACATATGTTATTGATTCGTATTATTTTATAGAGACAGTGTAGACAATCTATTCAGCCATATAATTTTACAGTGGATTGAACATTAACTTAATTAAATCATATGACTAAATAACATATCCACATGAAAAAAAAAATGGAGCCTGCACTTAAAATATATATGTGTGTGTGTACATGTTCCCCTTGATTAATTACCTAATGTTTTTTCTTGATTGATTAATTTCTGCAGGGTTTAATTGATTGAGCAGATTAATTGCATAATGCATGTGAGGCGATGCGGGAACAAGTTAATAAGATGCATGAGACCGATTCCAAAGTGATGGTAAATTTACAGTTGATTATATACGATTAATGATAACAAATATTAATATTGTGTAATAAAGAACCTGTCATCATGCATGATAATATAAGCCAAGTTATTAAACGGCTGGCACTCTCCTCCTTATTTAAATATTTCGATTTAACGGCTGAGTTGAGTTATGCTCACATTTTCATAATCTTCTCCTAATCATCCATAAAAGTCATATGTGATTAAGATTTAATTAATTTTATATTTGTATTCAATGGCTGCCAATTACATCTTTTTAAAAGATTAGCCAAAAAAAAAAAAAATTCAATTTAGCAAATGGCACTAAATTCAAATTCAATATTAATGATAATTAATTAAAAAAAGTGACAACAGACGGGGATTTGAAGAAATTAAAAATTAAACTCAATTTGCGATTGTGGTTGAAATATTATAGGCAACCTATTTTATATCTTTTGACGAAAATTATGTTTGGTAAATTTTTTAAAAATCACTCATTATATTAGTTTTTTTATTTCGACAAAAGCTTATAAAAATAAGTAGAGGTTATTTTTCTATAAACCACACCTTGTTAAATAAACCACCAGACTTTTTTAAAATTTCTATTATAATTTAATATTTTAACAAAAAGACAATTATAATTTTACTTTTTCATAAACTCTAATATATAAATAAAACGTATTTTAAACTTAAATTTATTTTGATTATTATATTTTACAAAAAAAATTTACTAAATACACATACTTTATTTTTCACATTCATTACAGCAACAACAACATAATTTATAAAATAATAAATTATATTTTTAATCAACAACTTATTTGATTTGTATAATAAAAACAATTTATTTTATCCGTGACCGCAATCTCCGACACATGCCTTCATCAATCACGCATCAGAGTTGAGCTCTGGCGAGTTACGATAATAAAAATATGTTTTAGAATTGAAACCTTCTATTATTTATATACCTTCAAATTGAGACACGTATACAACCCAACTGGTTACATCATTCACCACACAATCAAGCAATATAAAAAATAATGTTCATGCATTTTATCAAATTTTGCCACGTATTCAGTTGATCACGACGTTCCTAGTAAATCGTTTTATTTAATATTTTTTTCCCCATCGAAAGGCCAGGTGGCTGTGTCTGGATGGATCCTCACAGTCCCAATGATGTTCTTACCTGTAAATTAACCTGTGCCTTTGACCTACCCTGCATGCTTTTCTTTTCTTCTTTAATTTAATGTCCAAATAGCATTTTGCAAATTGCAAGAAGCTTTCAATGATTCACACATTTCATGGATAAAATTTAAAATCTTTTTGACTTTTTTCTACTTTCACCTTTAAATCTAACGGAAGAGTAATTTTGAAGGTAGAATGTGTTAATTTGGTTGTGTATTGAAATTCTAAAAAATCAAAAGGTTTGAAAATTTTACACATAAATCATCTGCACAACAAGATTCATGCCCCATAATGGAGATTGGACAAGAAGACTATGGTAGAACTTTTATTATAAATAAAAATTGTTGATAAGAAAGAAAGCAGGGCATCTCAATCACAAAACGCAATTCTAATCCTATGATTGTGATATTCATTTATCACATTTCATTAAATTTATATTTCCATCTTAATGGAGCCCAATCAAACTTTTATCATTTTGTTGATAAGAAGATAACTTCACTAGTCTAATTAAACGATAATGAAACACGTCATGTGTATATTCTTTTATTAATCGCAAATTATGAATTCAATTACCAAAGTTCACCAAACCTTGAATTGATCTTGGCCAAACAATTGAGCTAGAGTGAACAAGGGCCAACAAAACAACATTAACCTATGATTAATTGTACCTTACCTTATTTTTAACTTTACTAACAGCTATTCTATAGTAGATATTTTTTTTAAGTTTTTCTTGATATTACCAAATTATTTTAAAATTAATGATAAAATTACTTTTAAGTCCAAAAATAACACTAAAGTCTTCTATTCGTACACACACATTTATAAGGCTATTGTCTAAAAATATCTCTTCAAAATAAACTTTCACTATATATATATATATATATATATATATATATATATATATATATATATATATATATATATATATATATATATATTATGCCTATCTTAGAGTTACTTTAAGGTAGAGCATGAATCACAGCCACACACATAAAGTGATAAATAATAAAAAAATTATTATAACTTTAATTATATGGTTATGAAACGGTAAACTACTTTAGAGCAGTTCTAACATAATTGGAACTATATATATACATATAAATTAAAAACATCTCTTCTAAAATTGTTTCAAATCTTTTTATAAAGTATCTATCCATCCGCATTAGGCAAATGCTAAGTTATAATTATATCTCTTATGTGAACCACATAAATTATAGATCCTATAATTTTATGTGGTTTACATAAGAGGTGTAAGTTACAATAATTATAATTTAGAGGCTCCCTCCGCATTAATACTCTCATTAATGAACAACCTCTCTTTTGTTAGTTAAAGGACCAACTGGCAATTGGGACAAATAGTAGTGCTAAAAATAATTATTCATCCTCGTCTACTTGCCAATAGGATGTAGCTACTAGCCGCCCACTTGTCAAACAGAAAGGGAGCATCTTTGACTCAATCCACAAGAAAACAAAAACTAAAAAACTGATCTGTAAAAATAGTTGCATAATGTTATTTAGTTTTTTAATATTTAAATTGTGGAGAAAAAGGAGTGAGAGTGAACCTATATTATTTGACAAAACTAATTGAAACATCTATATTATTTTAGAATGCATCTAAATTTTTTTGAGTGTCAACTTTTTTATTAATTTTATTATTTTACTCCTAGTGATCGTTTCATAATGGAAATAAGAATGCATATAATTATTTAATTAATTGAACAATTTTTTCTAATCAGAATTAATTGAAAATTTATAGGAAAAAGAAAGAGAATTGTCATAGTTGTTTAATTAATTTTGAAAATTTTTTAAGAATTAATTGGAAAATTATGACAACTCCCTTACTCCTTTTCCATAATTTTTATTTTATTTTCAACTAATTAATATTAGAAATATTCAGTAAGTAAATAATTAAAGTATTTATATTTCCAACATCAAACAACCCACCAAGGGTAAAATAGTAAGATTAGCAAAAAGGTTGACACTCAAAGAGGGTTTAGATGTGTGCTAAAATTTTAGGAAAATTTCGATTAATTTTGTTAAACAATTGGGGAATTTCGCTCATTTTCCTTTAAATTATGCGAATATGAGTAGGTGAGTGTGTGTTAGTTTCACTTGTAAAACTTCTTGTGGTGATACAAAAAGTTTGGACTTCAAATTTGCTCACATAGGTGTGTGGAAGGATTGACTTATCATCACATTATGGTTAAAAAATAATAATAATAAATTACACGAGTATAAATTATGAGTAAACCAAATCCCTTATATAGTCATAAGGATAAGGAGATCTTCAAACCTAAAATATTCAATTTACCTTTCTTTGTCCTCAAGCTCCGGTCCAAGAATTGAATAACTATCAAAGATATTATGATACGCAAGTCAAACAGTTGATTAAGAGAAAATGAAGGAAAATGAGACAAAAGGTGCATTAAGTCATTTCTAAGAGCACTATAATATTCTCTTGAACGGTTTTGAATACTCCCAAAGGATCTATTACGTGTATGCTTTTAGTTTGTATAAATGTCTTGAAAATGGTAGGTTGGTTGTTTATATATTGAATGAAATTTTAGAGAGAAATAACCATTTTCCATTTAATTGTGGTATATCATTAGATTAGGATCCCTCAATCGTTGGACAAAGTTTCACTTTGGTCTTAATCTTGATCAGTTGGTTGTACTTACTCCTACCACTACAATTTATTAGTGCAAGTTCATACGCCTACTATTGCGATATTATTTTTTTACGAGTTGAATCAATGAACACCATTTAAAATAGAACTTGCCTATGTTGCAACTGTTGCAACATACCACACTTTTTGTCTTTATTAGAATCGTCCTTCGATGTAAAGAGAGTTTACCTAACAGTTGAGATGAATCAATAGATAATTAAAGAAGCCAGTCGCTAAAAAAGACTGTAGAAAACTATAACAAACAAATAAAGATCAAAATAGGGGTTCTTTATTAACTCTATTTTGAGAGGCCATCATCAAAAGTTTATCCAAAACCCAAAAAGTGCCGAAATCTTTTCCACACATATAAAATTCCAATGATCCAAATCTTTTGGCCATTGAATTGTGATCGTATTAGGGGGAAAGTAATCTGAAATGATGTCAGCTAAATTGAAAGGGAATATATGGTGATGGCAGCCAATTGAACCAAATATTGGATAAAACTAAAACTTTTGGAATTGGGCATATCTCATTATATGAAAAAAGAGTGGAAAGATGTTTGTTTGATCTGTTGATAAGACATTTGATCAAATACAACTAGTAACTCCTCATAAGAAATTGTTAATTTTGTTTAAAAGATTTAATGGTGGTAATTAGATTAGGAGAGCCCATTATGTTTATGTGTTAGAATTAGAAAATGGGAGAATGGTAACAAGTACTTATTGTTTAATTTCATTGCAAGAAGCACAAGATTGAAGAAGGAAGAGGCAATCAATTTCTTGGCAAAGAAAATGAAGAATGATCCTGCATTCAACTTTGAAAAAACTGTGTAGGTAGATATTGTTTTGTTTTTGTTAGGATCATTTGGTTATATGGCTAATTCATAAGGTGTTACTTCAAGGCATTTTAAATTTCTTACAATAATTTATCATCTTAGCATGTATCATACATGGCACAACCTTACTCAAATTGCATTCATTATTATTATAACAATGACCATCAAAGACGCAACTAAATAATTATCATTAATCAAATAGCCCAGTAAAAATCACCTGCTACTACTAACACAAAGCACTTTCCCCTTGCTTGGCACTATCACAAACATTAACCTATTTTTCAATGTTGTTTTTGCCTTCTTTGGACGCAATGGTCGAGTGCATCATCAAATGCACTTAAAGTTATAAATTCATCATACATGGAAAAATGCTTTTTTGCTTTTCAGATCCATCATTTATGATGGCCCATGATAGTAGCTCTTATTCTTGTTTGGTTATATCAATCAATTACTCATCGATCTCCTCAATGGACAACACCTTGAATTGTGGGTTCTCCTTACTCACCATGGAAACCTATAAAAGATCAAGGAAGCATGATATGGTCACACAAACAATCATAACTCTGTATACCCTTATCAAGACTTCATAATATCAATCTTATTTGCTATCTTAAAGCATTAACTACTAAATTATGCATAAGTTCTATAATCTTCTACAAAAGGATACAACCATGCACAGAATTGGAAAATATTAAAAAGAAATAGATACGCCTTCAAATTGGCACTTTCACTCCATCAATTTAACAAATCTCACTGAAAGGGCACCATCTTACCATATCACATTTTTAACAAGCAAATGAAGAAAAAAAAATCCAGAATGAGGGGGAATATTCAATACCTCAATCTCCTAAACCTTAAATTCCTACTATAGAACTGATACTAAGGTGGAAATTATAGGCAACCAATTGCTCATCCATCTCGTCGATGGGCAATACTCTAAATTCTAGATTCTTTTTCCTCACCACATAACCTGTAAAAGATGAAGGAAGCATGAAACGGTCACATACCTAACAAAATTCGAAATACTCTTTCCAAGGATTCAAAACAGTAATAGTATCTACTCTCTTATTGCATTAAGTATTAATATGTGCAAGTGATGTTTAATGTTCTGTACACTAATACAACCATGACATATAATTGGAAAAGAAACTGAAAAAATAGATATGCCATCAAATGACAACACCTTCATTACATTAATTTAATAATGTTGATTCACAGGGAACCTCCATATCATCTTACATTTGTTGCAACCAATTGAAGTTAAAAAACAGAGCAAATTTTCAATACCTTAACCTCACAAACCTTTAATTCCTCTTGCACAACTAATTGCAGGGTCGAAATTGCAGGCAATCAAGTGTTCATCGATCTCCTCAATGGAAAACATTCTCAATTGCAGATTCTCCTTCATCACCATGTCAACCTTTACAAGATGAAATCATTAATTGGTCACACAGGCTGACAAAACTTGGAAAACCCTTATTAACACTTCATAATATTAATTTTATCTGTCCATTAAATATTGCATGGACTACTACAAATGGCAAGAGTTGTATAATGTTCTACAAAGTGATATAGTTATGGCATATAATTGGAATAAATTAAAATAGCAATACACCATCAATTAGCATCACCTTCACTCCTTCAATTTAACAATGGTCATTGAGCAATCTCCTATTTAGATATGTTATATTTGGAACAGCCAATTGAAATAAAATAAAAAGAATTTTCAATACTTCAATCTTAATTGCCTGAAGTTCCTCTTCTATAACTGATTCATTTCCGAGATTGCAGTCTATATGTCAAAGAGGAATAACAATATAAGACTCCACAAATACAATAGTCTATAAAAAACAAACATGTCGATGCCTGCAATGTAAAGCAATCATAAACAAAGACTCATGGCCCATGAAGATCTAAAACAAAATTTAATTGCTTTTATCAGCAAATTCTGCTATTTTGCCCCACTATTGATTTCATTTAAAGGGGGTTCATCCCTAAAGCCCATCGATATGCTTGCTTTTATAACTAAGCAATTTATGTTTACATCAATGAGATGCAGTCCAGTAATAGAACTAAATTTAAATTCATAATCCCAATATCCACCTTACTGAATTGGTCACCAGAAGAGAATACAAAATAAATAAATAAATAAACATATAACAACATGTCGTAGAAATAAAACCTCATCAATTACCTATATAAACAAATGATCTTTACTAAAATAAAGTAATATCTACATGCATAGTTTATTTAAAGGTAAATGTAGGATCGTTCTTCATTTTCTTCTCCATGAAATTAACTATCTCTTGCTCCTTCAATTCACCGCTTGTTGCCATGAAATTAAATGTTGACTCCTTGTTACCGATCTCATCTCCTCGCATTCTAATAAATAAACATAACGGTTTTCCTAATCTAACTATAGCTGTTAAATTTTTCAAACAAATTTAATCTTTTTTTTTTCATGAATTACCTCTTGCATCCGCTTTGAACTACAAATCAACAGATCAAATAGATGTGATATTCCCTTTCTTTTCAGATATGCCTCATTCCTGAACTTTCAACACAGTAAAATATAGGTTGCAGTTGGCTGCTACATTTACAAAATCACCATCAAATTCATACCCATGAGAGCCCTAGTTTATAAACAAATCATTGGAATCTTTTTCAGGAGAGAAATTGCAATCATCCTCTCCTGTGTTTGGTGTCTCCTGATTATTTGTCAAATGAAATCGGTAACACTCGATGTAGTAACAAACTCACCATTGAAATCGTACGGCTCACATCCCAAGTTGCAATGTAGATGAATCCTCAAAACCTTTTCCCCCTAAAAAAATGCAATCGTCTTCTTTTGATTTCAGTGTTTGTAGATTTTTTCTAAACCACGGTTTGTTGAACCCTTATTTTTTTTTTCTCATACATAAAATATAGCTCTTCTTTTTCCTGAGCAAATTTTTCAAACCAATGTTCCCTCAACAACAATTAAATGAGTATATAACTGGCTTCAACGGTTGCCGGTGCATACATTTTTTATCCACTGATTCATCTCAACCATTATATGAACTCACTTTACATCAAATGGCAATTCTGAATGAAGACAAACAGTATGGTATGGTGCAACTATTGCAACATAGGAGGTCCTTTTAAAATCATATATTTATAAATGTCACCGAGTCGATGAAAGTAATTTATTAATGTCACATTAGCTAATTAAACGTGAAAGTAAATTAGTTAAATTTTAAGATCTCTTATCATATGATAAAGGGGTCAAAGGTCAAATTGGGCTCACATAAATTGGGAGGAGAGTTGATTAACATCATGCTACTAACAAATAGAGCAAAATTAAAAGAAAGACAAATAATTCTCTCAAAGACAAATAAGGGAAATTAGAAAAAGGAAATTGTCCCCAAAAACTTTGTGCATAAATAGGGATGGCAATGGATACTACTCGTTGCAAGGTTGGTCATTACCAAACTCGTATTTATAAAAAATTTAAATAAATAACCCACCTACAACCCATAGCGGATTTTTATTTTTTAAAAAACTTGTCCGTTGCGGATTTTAACAATTACAAAACCTATACACAACCGCCAACAAGTTTTTTTTTATGAGTTTTGCATTTAAAATCATAAATATTTTTAAAAATACTTTTAATAATACACAAAAATTTAAAATAAATGATTCAAACTATAAATTTATAGTAGTAGCCCAAAAACATAAAATATGCAGTTCTAGATTTTATCAATGTAACTAAGAAACTAAAGTTTCAACATTCAAATAAATACACAAAATATATCAATCTGACACAAAATGAATCTGTTATAGGTGAATCATTATCACTAAGATCAATGTCTTGCTTCATTTTTTAATCAATATACAAGTATCGTCAACAATATTAAGAAGTAAATTATGGACGATTACCGTTAATAAAATATCAGTAATATTAAACTTGAAAATTATAAAAATTTCTACTTATTAAAGCATAGTGTGTGTGTAGAATTCAAGAAGGAGCAGGACATGTGGCTAGAGTGATTAAGGTTGGGTAATTAAAATTAAAAGCATAAATAATTATAAAAAATGCGGGTCAATAGATAACTGCGTAGCTATCCAACAGATTTGTCACAATGCGCTGCGCGTTTAAATTTAAAATACTAAATCCGTCCATAATCGGCAAAATTATCTAAGGGAATGGATATCTGCGGTAGATTTAGACTGATTTGAGGGTCATTTTACGATCCCTAAATATGACATATATATCTATCAATTATTAAATAATTCATAAAACAGAAATAGTTAAAAATGAAAAGTCGTCGGCAAGTACGCGCTAATTTGTAGAGAAAGCAACGCGCCCGCCCCCGGAGGCAAGTCATGTGGTTTCCTTAAAGTCAAACAAAGCCTTCTTTAATTATTATAAATCCATTTACATAAATAATAACAGAGAGCAGAACAGAACAGATCAAAATGAATGGCAAAGAAATTCTTCAGAAGATGAAGGTCTGTTGCGTACTTTTAACTCCTAGATTTTTTTATTTTTAATCACATAGTTAAGCACTCTTATGTACACAAATTCATGCTCTTGTCAATGTTCCCAATTTCTGTTTATTAATTTATGTGAAAAAGAAAATTCTGTTGATAAAATGAAGTCAAGGTTGTGTAACTAAAGCTAATTTCTGTTTTCCCATTTTTGAATTTGTAAATTTGGGAATTCCTCTTTGTCTTTGACTTTTGTTATATCTGGAGAAGTGGTGATAAAGATATGATAATCTTTTTTTTTTTTTTTTTTAATCTTTTTATTGAGATGTTTTTGTGTGTATGTTTTGATCTAGAAAATCAACAGTGCATATTTTAGTTGGGAGAAAAAAGCTTACATGTTATGATGTAGAGATGCAGTTTACTATTTATGTATATGCTCTTAACACCTTATTTTGAGTCATGTTTGTGACTGACGTGCTGCGGGATGGAATCCATGGCCGATCACTAGTTGTTAAATATAAGTAGAAGGATGAGTAGTAAACATTAGTTGCAGAGTAAAAAGTGAGTGTTCACTAAAAACTTTAACGGTTATGCTTTCAAAGTTATGTAGAAGCGCAAAGATCCTCTATATACCCTTTAAGTAGGATGAGGAAAGGTGTTTTGGTGCTTGTAAGGAAAGAAATTTGAATCTACTTCTTATGTCATTGCATTTGATTTGGGTGAACTCACTTTAGAGTTTCACAACAAATAAGTTTTAAGAGTAGTTTCACAACAAAGTAGGTGTTGTTGGCGACATCATGTTGTGGGAAAATTTAATGGAATCCTCAGAAATTTGCTATCAGTGACAGCTAAGAAATTTAACATTTGAACAGTAGAACTACTTGAGAAATTTTGTATGCTTGTGCTCCCTTTATTATGAGGATCAATTTTTGTGAGGAAAGATATGCTATGGTTGAACGTTTGCTCAGATAAGGACTAAATTCTGGTGGGACTCTTGCTAAAACTGGGCCTGTCTCAAAACTTAGCCACAAGATGTATGTGCTAGTTGTCATTTTCATGGCTTTCGAGTTGATTCTTTACAATTGAACTACTCATCTGATTCTTGCTTTAATTAAAAAGAGATTAAAAAAAAAAGATCACGTTTCCTCATGAGAGGAGTCTAAGATTTGCTGTTTAGTTATTGGAAAACACTAACTTCTGTCGTATGGCGTCATTGCTTATGATTATTTTAGGTTAAGGCTGGGTTTTGTACATCTGCATTGGACACAGGGAAAGGTAAAAGCAAAATGTCGAAACATATCACGCATGGATATCATCTAGTGAAGGGAAAATCAAACCATGCCATGGAAGATTATCTCGTTTCAGAATTCAAGCAAGAAAAAGACAATGAGCTGGGCTTATTTGCCATATTTGATGGCCATTTGGGCCATGATGTAGCAAATTACTTGCAAACTCACCTGTTTGATAATATTTTGAAAGAGGTACTTTGTTTCATCCTATTTCAGATTTCTTTTCATTTTTCTAGTTCTTCTCTTGAGCTTTTGTTGCGTCCCGCTGTTTTTCTATCTATTAAACTTCTTTCAGGAGGAACATTGTGAATATATATCTATATACTTTCTTTATTTTCTGCAAGCAGCCTGACTTTTGGACTGATACGGAAAGTGCAATCAGGAGAGCTTATCATATGACAGACACTAAGATATTGGAGCAAGCATTTGTCCTGGGAAAAGGGGGATCAACAGCAGTAACAGCAATTCTTATTAATGGTCAGAAACTAGTAGTTGCAAATGTGGGAGATTCTCGGGCTGTTATATCCAAGAATGGTGTGGCCAAACAACTGTCTGTTGACCACGAACCAAGCAAGGAAAAGAGACTGATTGAGAGCCGCGGTGGCTTTGTATCGAACATTCCCGGTAGCAGCTTCTAAACGGAAAATCTACCCTTTCTTTTAGCTTGATATATGTTTACCTATATATAGGTCTCTGGAATGAAGTTCCCAGTCTATTGACTGCAGGGGACGTTCCACGTGTTGATGGGCAACTGGCTGTAGCAAGGGCATTTGGTGACAAGAGTTTGAAAATACACCTTAGCTCAGAACCTGATGTGAAAGTGGAGATGATTACTGATGATACAGAGTTCATAATACTAGCAAGTGATGGGATATGGAAGGTAAGGTAACTTTTACATTGATTATCACCTTCAGGTTGTTTCAATCAATTCAAAAATGGCAGGCTAAACTTATTTGTAATTAAGGAAAAATCAGAATAACCAAATTTTTTAAGCTAGTCTATTCTGTTCAACCTCCAATTTGTCTGCTACAGTTTTGGTTGGTTTTTTCTGGACTTCTCTAACAGGTGATGACAAACCAAGAAGCCGTAGACTGTATCAAACATGTAAAAGATGCTAAGTCAGCAGCAAAGCACTTGATAGAACACGCAGTTTCTAGGAAAAGTAAGGATGACATATCTTGCATAGTTGTAAAGTTCCATCGATAAATTTCGTGGTCTGTCTTTGATGGAGGAAAATTATTAGACGAGATGTCTGTATATTGTGGATAAATTTGTTTCTGCGTGGAGATACATGAAATGTGTCACTAAACTGTTGTTTGCACGATAGAGCATTATGAAATTGATTGCTTGAATTTGAACTTCCAGTTAAGTTAATTTAATGGTTCCGTGTTGCATAATGATGCAGCCATTGATATGTCTTTGGATCGATTGGAGTTTGTCAAAAGTTGAGGATCTGAATAGAACACGAGATCATGTGATTTTAACAAAATAGCTTGTGCACTTCTCACTAAGATGGGAGTATATTAGCAAATAGCAATCTCTATTCTTATCTGTTTAATTTTCTGGAGGTTCTGTCATTAACTGTAGACATTTTGTTGCTAAACCATTTTGGAATAGTTGAATGCATATTGCTGCTCAATTATGACTGCTTTGCATCATAAGTTCTCGTCAATCATTTTGTTGATTAAAAGAAATAAACAGAGGATAATCTTCAAATTGTTTTTGTGTTCTTAAATTTTGCTAGCATTTTCATAGCTAAGCTATAGCATTGCAAGTAGCAACTTGTGAGTACCAACGTAGAAAGAGTAGATTTGTCAGTCATTTTAGGCAAGCCTAGCAGTTGCATTGTCCAACTAAATGATATTTGATGATTTTGGTTCGATCAAAGTTCACTGATGCATATGTGATGCCGGAAAAGCGTCAAATATCGTTCATGGCTTATCACTTTTGCTATTTATTCTTTACCAAGAACTACTGCACATGAGAGTGTAGAACCCAGAAGCAAAGGCAATTACAGAAGACAGTTTTGCTTGATGGCTTGCAGTGTAAGCACAAGTAACTTTGTTGGCTTGCTTTCGGCCTTTGCTTGCAAGCTGCCCAATTACCCAAATGTTTATCATGCAATTTGTGCTTTCCAGGAAATAACTGAAAGTTGTAGATTTTTCCCTGGAAACAGGACTGTGTAGTCACAACAGTTGAGCCTTTATATTTGGTGCGTGAGCTGTTGGATTTAATGAAAAATCAATAGGATAAGGATAATACAAGACTCACCGGAGTTTCCCAATTAGAAACTGCATGTCACTGCTTGATTCAAAAGTGCTTTATCATGTATTCAAATCGATATTTGCATGATCAAGCACCTTTCAACTAAAGTCTTTTGCAACTAGATCTTTTATTAGTAAAGATTTCAATCAAAGGAAATGAAAATCTCTAATTATTTAGTCATCAATAAGAATATTTTGTAAAGATTGTATTATTAATTTTTTTTAATCAATGAGTTAGGTTAAAGAAGAGTTGCAGAGAGTTAGGTTATTTTAACCGGTGGAATAATGTGTCACTACTCACTAGGGCTCACGGTATTGGGTGGGTGGAAATGCAAGATGACAACTGTTGTTTCCTTATCTATTATTCTCTTCTTGACAACGTGGCCATAAATGTGCTTTCGTGTTGGCAAAACTAATTAATTTAGTACTTTAGAGTACATTTGTCATGTTTTTGCAAAGTTCCAAGCTGCACTCTGTCAAAACTATTTATTCCCTTGACGTACAACAAGACAATGCACATAATTTGCGTTTTGTACTCTTAACTTCAATTGGGATGAGGAATATTTCTTTATTGTTTTTTTTTCAGTCTTTTAAATTTAGTGAAAAAAATGGTTCAATGATAAATGAACTGAAAAAAAAAAAGTAGTTTAACTGTTAAGATTAAAATTTAAAAATTTAACTTTAGCTACTTATTTTATGAAGAGAGATTAAAAAGAAAAAAAATATTATGAGAAAATCTTTATCTCTTTTAATGGATTGTTTTATTTCAACTAGCCCAAAAGATATTATTAATTGTAACTTTTGAACATTTTTGGTAACTGGCCAATAGTATTTGGTCGTGAAAAGATACTTCTTTTCCTTTAGATAATTGAACATTTAATTCATTTTAAGTGAATGTTCAAGTTCATTTATCACAAAACTTATTTCAAATCTCAATAACTTCTCAACAAGAATTGAGCTCTTTTCTTGACCTAAGCTTCTAAGTAAAATTGTGAGGTGCTTGGTCATGCAAACAATTGTGGTTAGAGTCCCCACAATACTTTGTGAAGGATTAAATTCCTTCTTAATTATGAATAATAATTGAGTGAAAGCTGTTTTTTCCCTTTCGATATGAGAGTAGAGTAAATATTTCTCGAATGTTAAAGAAGGTTAAAATCTGGGTAGTGTTACATAAAATTTAATGTAAAATTAGTCCCAATAATTATTTGATTGTAAATATATTAATAATAATCTCATGTAATATGAGTTGTAATTTGAGCATTATTCTCATGTAGTTAATATATATATATATTTTATGCGATGTGTCTTACAATTATATTATATAGATAAAGTTTAACTACCTTTATTCTTCTTAATTCTTCTTTTTATATTAACTACCAATTATACATGTGAATTTTTACTCAGAAATTAGATTATGAAGGAATCCTATTCCCATTGACAAAATCCACATTGTTTTGAACTCAAATATCTAAATTGTTGCATCAGAGAATTAGTTCGTGTGTGGAATTTAAGCACTGTAACTTTTAAGTACAACTATTGCAGAGAAAAAGCTATAATAAGAAAATAAAAATTTATAGTGTGTAGTAAATATGATTTTTAAATAATAATTTTGATAGAATTATATAAATATTGTATATTTCTTAATATACAAGTGTGAGATTAAATTAACTTAGTTTGGAAGCCACCACAATTAGTATTTATCAAACTTTTTAATATTGTACCTTTTAAGCTGTAATTACCCTCTCAACACCAAATAAGATCTTATTTTGTATATATTATGTAATATTTTATAATTTTAAAAATATATTAATAGATTTGTTATTTTCCATATGAGCTTCCTAAAATACTACCAATTTATTTAATTTTTTAAAATTTTCTTTCATCAGATTTCTCATTTTCAGCGAAACAATTCGGATTTGGTTATGTGCTTTAACCCTTATTTTAACTAATTAACATATGGAAAAATAAAAAAAACATCGCAATATATCAAATGAAATCTAATTCTCTTTCTTTTTTTAATCAATCGATAAAACGAGACATTTTGAAGCTCTAGTAAGCAAAATTTGATCCTACTTGTTGTAGCACTTATTAAATTTTATTTTCCTAATTAAGAACGAACACCCACATCCACAATACAAAACTAGAATATGCATCTACCAGCAAACACAAGAATTAAACTTGTTACAACTCACAAGATGGTAGCTAGCTTAGCTAGTTAGAAAGGTGCACTGGCATGGCCTTCACCAAGCGCAACACCACCCCTGTCACCCCATCATTACCCCTCAATCCCTGAGAAAAATCCAAAATGCCCTAGCTAGCTAGCTCAGGTATTGAGTAGCTGATCAGACTGATCAGATTGTTAATTTGAGCAAAAAGCATACACATAGCAAGTCTTGAGTGTTACGCATTGTGAAGCTGCCACATACACCCTTTTGCATGCTGATCCCAAATAATAAGCTGCCACGCATCTCATCTCCCCCTCAAGTACTCCATCCTTGTGACCCCTTCATTCTCTCTATTCCATAACCATCTATATATATCCCCTTTGTTCCCTCCTCCCATAACATTATCACACTCCAAAATTTATCACTCCAAAATTCATCACACAACAACAACTAATTCTCTCTCTTCTAGATTCCCATTCATTTTTCATTTTCTTTTTCTAGGCTTCTAGCTATGAGCAGTGCTGCTGATCAGCAACATAAGCTTCTTTCACCAAAGAGTAATGGTGCAAAACTCTTATTCAAAGACATTGAAGTCCCTCCAAGAAAGCTTCTCCTTCAAAACAAGAAATCCCACCACCACCACCACCACCACCATCATCATCAAGATATCTGCAGCGGTAGCCCTCGCTCTGGCTCTGGCTCTGACTCAGCCTCTTACTTATTCTATCCCGATCAACAAGAAATGAACATCCTTCATAATAAATTCTTACCTTTCAACAACACTGACGCCGACTCAGACCCCGACTCCGATCCTTACGCATCTGACCATTTCCGTATGTACGAGTTCAAGATCCGCCGCTGCACCCGCAGCCGCAGCCACGACTGGACAGACTGTCCTTTCGCCCATCCCAGCGAGAAGGCCCGCCGCCGTGACCCCCGCCGGTATCATTACTCCGGGGCCGTTTGCTCCGAGTACCGCCGTGGCGGCGGCTGCAGCCTTGGAGATGACTGTGAGTTTGCTCACGGAGTCTTCGAGTGCTGGCTTCACCCTTCAAGGTACAGAACTGAAGCCTGCAAAGATGGCAAGAATTGCAAGCGCAAGGTCTGTTTCTTTGCTCATTCTCCTCGTCAGCTTCGCATTTTGCCAGAAATTTCATCACAGTACTCCAGCTCTCCCTCCTCTGTTAACAACAACAATCAGAAGATCAGTAGCCATTGTTGCATGTATTGTCATCACCACTCTGTCAATTCATCCCCAACAAGCACTTTGTTGGGCAACATGTCTCATTTATCACGTTCCCCTTCTCTTTCACCTCCATTGTCGCCGGTGAAACATGGGTTGATCTCGCCGATTTCTAGGTACAGTGCTACTACTCCTGTTCCTGCTGATCGCTTAAGCAAGTTTAGCAACTCATCAGAAATGTCCATGAGTTACAAAGATGTGCTCAATGAGCTGATGACTTCTATGGATGCAATCAGTTTCAATGAAGTTTCATCTCCAATGTCACTGACACCTAGTAATGATGTTAATGCTTGTCCTTGGATTGATGTGAGTTCATTCAATGTTGAAGATCAGCAGCAGTTTGTTCTTTCACCTTCGACACCAAGCCCATCAGCTGGGTCAATCATGAATCCCGTTGCTGCTCATCATGATTACTTTTCTAACAAGTCTTTTCTTGATGATGATCAGAAGATGATTAATTATCATAATCATATTCATAATAATAGTAATGGTAGCTGCCAGCTGGCTAGTGATACTCCTGATCCTGATCTTGGGTGGGTCAATGAGCTCTTGACGTAAGATCAAGATCGTATGATAAAAGTTGAAGATGAAGATTGAGTGAGATCACTGTGAAGTACACATTATACTGCCTTTGCACCAGCCGTATATATATATATATACATATAAATATCCCAGTATATATATGTGATTTGGTGAGAATTATTGTTAAATATTATTATTGCTTTCAAGTACTTTGTTGTTGTCTTTCTTTAATTAAGTATCTGCCGTTTAATTTCTCTCTTAATTAAGCACATGAGAAGAGAGGGATTTGAAATGATCTTTGTTCTAATCGTTTCTTTATTGTACTGACTTTGAATTGTTTACTCAATATTGTAAGTGAAATCAATTAATGAAGTATGTTCCTTTTTTTTTTTTTTTCTTTTTTTTGTGTGTTTACACATAACATATAATACCTACTGTGTACGTGTTTAACCTAACTGCATGCGATATTTGAGGTCAAAACAATCGTGTTTGTGACTTTTTTGTTTTATTTTTTATTATTTTTACCGAGAGACCGGTTGGGATTAGCACTAAGCATGCATGGTGGATCTGATTCTCATACGTGGCGCACATGTGGAGAGAGAGAATGGTGACTAAGATTTGTTTTTGGGATTTTTCTTTAGAATTTACAGGTTCTGCTTTGATTCCGCAGATATTTCTTTAGTAGCTTCAGGATACTTCGTGATCTTACGCGATGAAACTTTCAATCAAACAAGTCAAGGGAAAAAGTTTTAAAGAAAAAGAAAACCCTAGCTGCTGCTTAAATTTACTAGAACCAAATGGAGAAGTCCAAGAAGTTAAAAAGTATGAATTTAATTAATTGCCCTGCTGAACCTTTGACAATTTGTCCCCTAGTGCTATATGTAAGAGCAGCAATACAATTGCGCATAGTTTGTTCAGATGCATATACGATATATCATTTATATGTATGCATCATATATGCGCATGTAATGTGAGGGAAGAAGACTGAGGAAGATTTAAGCTTATCTATAATGTAATTTGATAATATTTTCTTTTATTAATATAGTTTTAGATTCATTCTTGAGCTAAATTTTACATATGCTAAGAGTAGTGGTAGAATTTTTATACAAAATCATTGTGTACAAACTTATGTAGTATGAAATGGTGGCTCGAAAAGTGATAACAACTACTTTTTTTAATTATGTGTATTTATGATAGTTTTATATAACTAATCTTTAAGGATGTCAAACATAGTCCAAACCCGAGCGATGTAGGTTGGGTACCGCCGGTCTAGTTCGATCCAGTTATCACTAGATAGGTCTGGGACTCAGTCTGAAACTCGAATTTTGTTAAAAAAATTATAAAATCTATTTATTTTTTAAATAATTATATTTACTTCACCTATGTATTACATATATGTAAAGTTTTAAATATTTAAAGTTCATATTTTCATGTCCAACTTCATTGAAGTAAATTTAAAAATTATAAAATTATAAAAAATATATATATATACATATAAAATTTTTTAAAATATCAAATTCGTGTAAAAAAATCCCCAAATTAAAAAATTCGGTACCAGCCCGGCATAGTGCTTGGCTGCCGGTTCTTCAGAAGAATCAACTAACTTCTCCCTTTCATTAATTTGGGAGAGATATTTTATACGTCTTTCTTGTGCCAGGAACAGAACAACGGGGAAAGAAAAGAACAGGAACCAAGACAACTTATCTTACTAATAAAAGGGGTTAAGGCCTCCAACGCCTATAAATATAAGCTTTTTTCTGTCTCCATTTGGCAAAGGTCGCCTGGGTTTTTCTATTGCATGAAATTACATCCGGGGTCCAAGCATCGTCATTTTCGGACCTAGACCCACTACTATTCTCCTTATGTCACCTCAGTTTGTACGTACTTATCTATAAATGCGTTTGTGGTCCTGTCATTATTTGTATGCTTAACCTTTTACTAGGTTTGTAACTATTGAATAAGAAATTACATAAAATTAATTCTTAATTTTATACTGACATATATACGTTATAAGTATATAGTACGTAAAAAGAAATTATCATGCATAGTTTAGTTTAAGACAGGATTCAAATTTTTCTTATTCTAAAATTTATACAAAATTGTTCTTCCACACCAGTAGATGCCTGTCAAACTGAACTAGCTATACTAATATGCATGTCAACGCATTGCCAAAATGCTCTTTAAATGAGATTTTATTAGTCATTTGAAGAGTTACATCAACAAAAAGAGTTTTAAAAAACTCTCCAAATGAGGTTTTCTAAATGAGATAATTATTTTCTCTCTTCAATATGTAGTAAAATATTCTTTTAGAGAACCTTTTGAAGCTTTTAATTTAGTATTCTATTACTTTTATTTCATAATTCGCGAAGAGAGAGAAGAAGTGTTATAATTGCTATCACCGTTGTGGAGAAAAAAGTTTGATGGAAATAATGTATTTTTATTTTATATGAAGAGTTTTTAGGAGATAATTTTTTTTTCACTCATCTATTTATTATTTATATAAATAAATAAATAAGTATTTAAAAATTTAAATTAAAAGAGTATTTTAATGATGCTACTAAGTTTTCTTTTTACAGAATACAATTACAATTGAGGTGTCAATTAATGCTCAATGCAACGCAATTGCGTGATTATCTGCCGATATGAGAATACCTAAAAGCTATTTATTAGGGTATTAATGGGGGATGACGGTATCACTGAATTAAACCAATATTATTTGTTTCCTACGAAGGAAACTTGATCAGAAAGACAGCTAAGAAGGTAGGGAAGGGACCATAAGGGTGTTTTGGAATGATTCTTTGTTTTTTGGTGCAGTGTTGGGTTTAGGTGATTGTCACAAGAATATGGTATGGGTGTGGGGGTGTGTGGGGAGTGTGGGGGAGCAGCCCATGCAAAAATGACCTTATTAGATAAGGGTTCAGGGGTCCCCCTACCTTAGACCCCTTTTTTTATCCCCACATTTTGAGGGTCACATTTTGTAATAATTTGATTTGTTGGATGAATTCAATGCTCTATTAATGGGACACTCTAGCTCCATACTTTTGTCCTACTGTTTATGACTTTGCTTCACAAAAGGTATGGCTCATCACATCTCTCACTTCTATGTATTTGTACATATGGATCTATACTATTGCAATTGTTATTGTTTGGAAACAGAAAAATTACTGTCCTTTTCTTTTTAGAATGTGGGAGAAAATCTTATCATGGTAAAGATAAAAAGCATCTTCGAGCTATGGTGTATTTGCAAGTGAAATGATGAAAATTGTGAAAAAATAAAAGTTCTACTAAATCTTCACAGGTAAGAATCTTCATATATAGTACATGCATAGACGTTGTATGAGTGAATATATGTTTCAAAGGCATGTATGAAGTTGAAAATTACAGAGCAATAAAAGGTTAGAAGCAAATTAAAAGGAAATGACAGTACAAATATTTAAGAATAATCTAGAGTTTATAGAAGAATTTGTTGAGTGCGTTTATATATATAAACATATATAATAATATTAATAATAATTTTCTAATAAGGACATCTTTATTTTAATAAAACAAGAATATTAATAAATATAAAAAAAATACAGTTTAATGCATCAACAAACAAGAAACAGAGTCATCAATATATTGAAATATGTGCTTTTTATATTTTAATGGCAATATTCTCACTAGAAAATGAACATACATACATAACACTACATGGTGTAAAAGTGAATTTGTACGAAATTCAACCGTGCTTGGGCGTACGGATTCACTTTTACACCATGTAGTGTTATAATATTTCTATTCAATTAATTAGTATGCTATATGGTTGAATAACGAATCTGCATAAATTCTGCATTTAAGCATCCGAACTTAAGAATTTCAAAAAAAGTTCTTAATTAAGTGTAATAGTTTTGGTTTTGGTTTAATTATTTGAATATATTAATATAAATAAATTGATTTTGATTAATTTGTAGGATACATATTAAGTAGAGATGACAAATTGATAGACTGAGACATACTTTAGCACAAGTTAGTAAAACTAGGTCTAGACCCTCTATAAGCCCCTCCAAGTTTAAACGGCTCAAGCCCATTGCCTGGCCTTCCACAGACTTCTTTTTTCTAATTATTTTAAAATTTGTTTATAAATTTGTAATACATTAATAATCAATAAGTTGCTATAATAAAAATAAATGAAAGAAAATGACTGTTCCAAAATTAAAATAAAAAAATAAAGCAAATAAAAGCTTATATTTTTAATTTTTTTTAGAACTAGATTCTTTAATTTAAGCATTTTCTTAATTAATTAAGACTACCTAAAACCTAAAGGTCTTAAATTAGTTGACTTTGAATTTAATAAACCAGATGAGAAACTGAAATGGTAGGAAATTGGTTAACAACAGATACTTAAGTGAAAACTTTCAAAGATAGTAAGTTTAAATAATAGTATTCCATAACAAAGCAACTCTAAGTTGGTGGAAATTGAATGAAAATGATGGAATAAGCATCTTTATAAGGGGTTGGTGGGGTGGACAAGATCGGTGCTAGTGGTGATCTAATTCAATCGACAATGGATCAAGGGTGTGTGTGAGTGTAACAATGTGTATGTGTCAATTCAATATTATACTTTTAGGTCTTTTTTATTATTCATTGTGTTGATGCGAGATTCCGGTTCTCCTCGTTCTACGATCAGGATCTCTGCTCGATCAACTTCGTCACGACCAGGAGGTCTCCTCGCCAGGCTTCTTCTCCAGAGGTCCCTGCGTACACAGATAAGTCAGAGTACGCCGGTTGTTTTCCCGGCGCAAACCCTCCGACGCTCAAGTCAGATATGAAGGTTCGGGAAAAGCTTGCCACAGGTCTTATGGCGTTTCTTGTGGTTTTCTCCCCTTTTCTCAAGAATGCCAACCCTTTTACCTTCGTTGGCTACCTTTTTATAGGCTTCCTCTGAATCTCAGTCTTCCGCTCTTTTCGAGACGGTATGGGACTCCAACTGCTGCGTTATGGGCAAAACATGGGATCTAGCGTGTTACGCCACGGTTCAGGGGAAAGCGTGGCTGCCACGGCTCTGTGAGACCTTGCGTGTTACGCCACGGTTCTGGGGAAAGTGTGGCTGTCATGGCTCTGTGAGATCTTGCGTGTTACGTCGCGGTTCTGGGGAAAGCGTGGCTGTTGTGCCTAGATTCTCGTGCTGGAGAGCACGTCTTGCCAACTGCCGTCGACCGGGTCTCCTCGCCTCTCGATCTCTAGCCGGAATGGCCTCATGCCTTTTATAGGAATTGGCCTCGCGGACGGCAACATCGTGGACGAGCAGGATGTTTCTGCTCCTGTTCTTCCACGCGCCAGGCTTTAACGGAACACACCGGTTCGCAGAACTCCGCCATCAGATGTCTGCTCGTCATTCCTGGTCCCTTCGACGCATTTGTCCCAAACAGTATCCCTCCCAAACACCGGTCCCCCAGTTTCTGGTGTTGGGTAATGTAGTGGACCAGCAGTAGAAACTCGATAGTACTCGCTCGCGTGGGTTTGGAAAAGGCTGCCAGGAGTCATGTCGCATTTAATTGCGGACGAGGTGACGTGGCAGAAATCCCCCCCTCCATTTGAATTTCAAATCGACGGTTACGGGATTCTCGGAATATGCGTCATTAAATGCTGGCAGCCCAAGAGTTTGCTTCTCAGTAAGGAAACCCAAAATCTTCAAACACGAACTCGTCATTTTCTCCATTCTTGTCTCTCCGGCGAATGAACCTCGGCGCCAAAGCTGTCATCCCTGTCTCTCTCTGACCGAGTCCCTGCTTCAGGTATTTCTTCTATTTTTTTCGGTATTGGTTAGTTGTAGGTAATTTCCTTTCTCTCTGCTTTGCTTGAGGTTGTAGTTGGCGGTGGTGTTTTGGTTAGAACTTAGGATATGTCGAAGGGTAAGGAGAAGGTCGTTGAGGTTGGTGACGACGAACTAGGTTTTTTGCCTAGTCTGCCCGCTGATTTTGCTTTTGATCCCGGGATCCCCTTAGAGCCCATTAGGTCTAGTGTTGGTACTAGCGCTAGGAGGATGTCTCCCCAAACAACCTCCTCGAGCGACAGTAGCGATGAAGAAGGATCTTCTGGATCGGAGAACACCTTGAGTGAGGGTCAAGGGGATGATTCTGGTGAGGCGTCCCCATCAGGAGCATCACGACCAGAAGAACGGGGTACAGTAGGAGGTAGAGCCTTGTCGCGTGATTATGCCATTGATTACATGTCGTGTACGACCACGTTTGACGAGCTCAATGACCTCCGACTTAGGTATAGTATTCCTGGTGAGATACCTCTTAAGATCCCAGGAAAGAAGGATACACCTAGCCGGCCTCCCAGGGGATACGTTACCCTGTATCTGGAGAGCTTTAAGTATGGGCTGAGGTGTCCCTTGCAGCCTTACTTTGCCCGGATACTTAACGGGCTAAATCTGGCTCCTGGTCAGCTGAACCCCAACGGGTGGAGAGTGCTCTCTGGTCTGTTCATATTGTGGGACAGATGTTGCCAAAGCGAGCCCACGGTTGATGAGGTGAAGCACCTGTACCAGCTGAAGAGCAGCCCTAAAGATGCCGGCTGGTACTACTTCCAATCTGGTACCAAGAGCAGGAAACCCATAACTGATCTTCCAACTGGTGGTGGTGGGACTTGGAAGAGGAAATTCTTTTTTGCTGGGGGTCCCTGGGGTCAAGTTGCACAAATAGACGGGAAGGATTGTCGCGTCCCACCCCGTTTCACGGTCCCAGGTTGCCTGCTCGCTTTAGATGTCTTGTATCCATAATTGTTCCTGCTGTATTGGTTTGTCTCTAACCAAGTGTCCGTTTGTGCTGCAGTTTCCTGGGGTGTTCACTTCCCGCTCCGACCTGGTCAGCTTAAACGGGTCGAGGCTGTATTGGCCAATTCCTGCTCGAGCCGAGAACTGCTATCTACATACAACTTCCTCGAGTCTCGGTTGATACTTCCTGGCCATAAGATGGAGGACGCAGTGATTGGAGCTCTGACCAGGAAACGCTCTCGGCCTCCAACAACCGATAGGGACCAGGACAAAGATGCTCCCGCTGCGAAGCGAAAGAACATCGTGCAGCAGGTTCCTCCCTTGCAGGCTCTCCCTCCTGCCTCTGCTAAAGTCGGGGAATCCAGTAGAGCAGCCACTGATCCTGCTTCCTCTTCTCCACCTGTTGTGCCTCGGTCTCGCTTACCCGACAGCCGACCAGAACACTTGGTTCCCTATCTCAATGAGTTGTCTAAACTCGTGAGCAAGAAGGACCTGGAGGGCTTTGACGGTTGTACCCTGGGCGAGCTGGTGGGAGCCATGCAGTATAGTGCTTTCCATCTCGGCTGCATGGCCACCTACTATAAGGCCAAGGTTGGCCGTTACGACAGGAAGATGAAGGAGGACATTCAATCGGCGACGACCAGAGCTGACGTTGCCGAGAAAAAAGCGGGGGAGCTAAACGTTGAGAACCTCAAGCTGATAGAGCAAGAGTCCCTTGCTCAAGCAAAAGCCATTACCCTCGAGGAGGAGCTGACCAAGGTTAAGGAGGATCTCCAAGGGCAGAGGGCTATGTATGAGGCTCAGCTCGAATCTCTCCGCGATTCCCACCGAGCTCATATAGAGAACTTGGAGAGGGAGGCCGACAACCAGTACGACCAGGGACTTCGGCATTCCTATCGTTGTATCATGGCCGTCCTCGGGAAGCAACACCCTGATCTGAAGATGGATGACCTTGCAGCTGGTGTTGCTCAACATATGGACGAGGAGGCGGCCAAGGAAGATGCCGAAGGGGTAGAGCCGATCGTGATTGAGGAGGGAGACTCTCCTCCTCGTGCAGTCCCTGCTGATGTTGGCGAGGCGAGCGCCCCTCTGGATGCGACGGGTGATACTCCTCCTGCACCTGAGGAGGTCCAGCCAACCGACGCTGCTGGGCTTACTGATCCACGACCTTCCTGATATGTTTCTTGTATTGTAATGAACAATGTTTGTGAAGATTATCTGCTTTGTTAATTATTAACAAATTAATAGAAATGTTTTTGATTACTCTCTTGTGTGGTAATTACGAGAGCCTGCTCGTCCTCGTCTGGTCGAGCCGGCTATGGCTTGGTATATGATTTCGCCACATGCCTTAGAAAATTTTCCGATGTTCGGGATTCTGCTCGCCTTTACGCGGTCGAGCAGATCCCGCCATGCTTGGCTTCTGTCTCGCCATAAGACAGGCTTTGAGACTCGGTGAGCCTTTGCGTGCCTTGGGTTTTTCGAGGATTGGGATTCTGCTGCCTTCTCGTGGCCGAGCAGATCCTGACACGCTTGGCTTCTGTCTCGCCATAAGACAGGCTTTGAGACTTGGTGAGCCTTTGCGTGCCTTGGGTTTTCTTCAAACGATTTGGACTCTGCTGCCTTCTCGTGGCCGAGCAGATCCTGGCATGCTTGGCTTCTGTCTCGCCATAAGACAGGCTCTGAGACTTGGCGAGCCTTTGCATGCCTTAGGATTTTCTTCAAACGATTTGGATTCTGCTGCCTTCTCGTGGCCGAGCAGATCCTGGCATGCTTGGCTTCTGTCTCGCCATAAGACAGGCTCTGAGACTTGGCGAGCCTTTGCATGCCTCAGGATTTTCTTCAAACGATTTGGATTCTGCTGCCTTCTCGTGGCCGAGCAGATCCTGGCATGCTTGGCTCCTGTCTCGCCATAAGACAGGCTCTGAGACTTGGCGAGCCTTTGCCTGCCTCAGGATTTTCTTCAAACGATTTGGATTCTGCTGCCTTCTCGTGGCCGAGCAGATCCTGGCATGCGTGGCTTCTGTCTCGCCATAAGACAGGCTCTGAGACTTGGCGAGCCTTTGCATGCCTCAGGATTTTCTTCAAACGATTTGGATTCTGCTGCCTTCTCGTGGCCGAGCAGATCCTGGCATGCTTGGCTCCTGTCTCGCCATAAGACAGGCTCTGAGACTTGGCGAGCCTTTGCATGCCTCAGGATTTTTTTCGGTTTCAAGCGAATAAAATTCGTCGACGTTACATTAATGGCAGGATTTGACTTACATGAAATTGTTCGGACATAAAACATAAAAATAAAAGATAGACAGCATGAGCAGAAATTGCTTTAAAATGTGAGCAAGTCTTACTGGAAGTATTTTCGGAGGTGTGCTGCGTTCCATGGGCGTTTCACTTCGTGGCCGTCTGCGCGAACCAGCTTGTAAGCTCCGGGCCCCGCTATCTGCTTGACTCTATACGGCCCTTCCCAATTCGGTCCCAGCACTCCTTGAGTCGAATCTTTGGTGCTCTGATTCACTCTTCTCAGTACCCAGTCTCCGACCCTGAATTGCCGTATGTTCACCTTCTGGTTATAATACCGAGCAACCCTCTGTTGGTAAGTGACTGATCGCTCGGCTGCTTGTTCCCTCCTCTCCATTAGCAGATCAAGATTCAAGCATATCTGCTCGTCGTTCTCCTGTTCATTGAAATGATCTGTCCGGTGTGTGGTCGTTCCTACCTCAGCCGGCACGACCGCTTCATGTCCGAAAGCCAAAGCGAACGGTGTCTCCCCCGTTGCGGTTTTGTGGGTTGTTCTGTATGCCCATAGCACACCTGACAGCTCGTCAACCCACGCACCCTTTTTTGCTCCGAGCCTGGTTTTCAGAAGCCTCTTGACTGTCTTGTTGGCTGCTTCTACTTGTCCATTCGATTGAGGGTGAGCAGGCGAGCAATACTTCAGCTCTATCCCGAGGTTCTGGCAGAAATCCCTGAAGCTGTGATTATCGAACTGCCTGCCATTATCCGTTACCAAGGCATATGGGATCCCGTATCGACAGACCAGGTTTCTCCACACGAAGTCTGTTGTTTTCTTCTCTGTGATCCTGCTAAGGGCTTCTACCTCTATCCACTTCGTGAAGTAATCTATAGCGACTATCGCATGTGTTGCTGCTCCTCGTCCCTTTGGCAATGGGCCGATCAGATCAATTCCCCATTGAGCGAATGGCCAAGGGGAGGCCATGGAGGTGAGCTTCTCTGGTGGTTGGTTAGAGAAATTTGCAAAACTCTGGCAGCTTGCACAGCTCCTGGTCTTCCTTTGCGCATCCTGGTGCATCGTCGGCCAGAAATATCCCTGCCTTAGAACCTTGTGGGCCAGGGACCTCCCGCCAGAATGATTTCCGCAAATTCCTTCATGCACTTCCCTCAGCACGTAATCCGCGTCGTCATCGTCCAAACACCGAAGGAACGGTAATGTATATCCTCGTCGATACAGTACCCCATCGATCATCGTGTATCTCGAGGCCTGAGCTCTAATCTTCCGAGCCCGTAGCTTATCTGGTGGTAAGACCCCGTCTCTAAGGTATGAAACTATCGGGTCCCTCCACGAGCTTTTTTGTTCTATCCGCAACACCCCCAAATTTTGCTCGATACTCGGGCGAGACTTCACTTCTAGGGGGACCGACTTTGACATTTTTGGGTCGGCGACGGCTGCCATCCTAGCCAAAATGTCTGCTCGACTATTCTGCTCCCTGGGGATTTGTATCACCTCCACTGCTTCGAACTTCCCCATCATCTGCCTGACTATCCTTAGGTACTGTTCCATCTTCTCCTCTCTTGGTTGGAATCTTTCACTGACATGATTCGCAACCAGCTGGGAATCGGTTCTGATCTTAACTCTGTCCGCTTTCACGGCCCTAGCCAATTCCAGCCCTGCTATCAAGGCTTCATATTCTGCCTGATTATTTGTGGCTGCAAATTCCAACTTTACAGCATAAGAGATCTCCTCCCCCTCTGGGCCTTCCAGGACAATCCCTGCTCCTGAACCCCGCTCTCCTGATGACCCATCCACAGATATCTGCCATACTTGAGTTTCGTCGTTGCCTATATCTGCATCTTGCTGACCCAAGCATACTTCGGGCTCCGCGAACTCAGCTACGAAATCGGCCATTGCCTGGGCCTTTATCGCCGCGCGGGGTTTATAGTCTATGTCGAATTCGCTCAGCTCTACAGCCCATTTGACGAGCCGACCAGAGGCATCTGGCTTGTGCAGAATTTGACGCAATGGCTGGTTGGTTATTACCGAGACCGGGAATGCTTGAAAGTACGGCCTCAACTTCCGAGCAGCAACCACAAGGGCCAGTGCCCATTTCTCCATCGTTGGGTATCTGGTCTCAGCGTCGAGCAGGGCCTTGCTGGTGTAGTATATCGGATACTGAATTCCTTCTTCCTCTCTCACTAGAACGGAACTGGCGGCCCGATCAGATACCGCCAAATACAGATTCAACTTGTCCCCATCCCTCGGTGTGGACAGTAGCGGAGCTTGCTGCAAGTAATGCTTCAAGTTCCGGAAGGCTTCCTCGCATTCTGGGGTCCATTCCGTTTTCTTTCCCCTCCTTATCACTTGAAAGAATGGCTGACACTTATCTGTAGCCTTGGATATGAATCTGCTCAACGCCGCCAGCCTCCCCGTGAGGCTCTGCATCTCCTTCAGGTTTCGAGGAGACGTCATTTGCACAATCGCCTGGATCTTCTCGGGATTTGCTTCAATCCCCCTATGGCTCACCATGAATCCCAGGAATTTCCCTGACTCGACCCCAAAAGCACACTTCTCCGGGTTGAGCTTCATCTTATACTTCCTCAAAAGCTCGAACGTCTCCTCGATATGTCTGACATGTTCCTTCGGGATTTTGGACTTGGTGATCATGTCGTCCACGTACACCTCCATGGTTTTCCCGATCAAGGGCTTAAAGACTTTATTCACCAGCCTTTGATAGGTGGCCCCAGCATTCTTGAGACCGAATGGCATCACCCTGTAACAGAACAGACCTTGGTTAGTGATGAAAGCCGTGCTCTCCTCATCCGGCTCGTACATGGGGATCTGGTTGTATCCCGAGAATGCGTCCATGAAGCTAAGCAGACCATGTCCAGCCGTTGAATCTACTAGCTGATCGATCTTTGGTAAAGGGAAGCTGTCTTTTGGGCACGCCTTATTGAGGTCTGTGAAATCCACACACATCCTCCACTTGCCGTTTGCCTTCTTTACCAACACCACATTTGATATCCACTCTGGGTAATTGACTTCCCGAATGAACCCTGCTCTCAGAAGCTTCTCCACCTCATCATTTACAGCCTCATACCTCTCCTGGTTGAAGCACCTCCTCTTCTGCCTTACTGCCCGAGCACCTTTCTTTATTGCCAGCCTATGACATGCTACCTCTAGGTCAATCCCTGGCATGTCCTCATGTGTCCAGGCAAACACGTCGGCGTGAGCCTGTAAGCATTTCACCAACTCCTGCTTTTGCTCTCCCTCAAGTCTCGACCCGATTCTGATCGTCTTTCCCGAGTTCTCTGGTCCCATGCTTACTGTTTCCAGATCCTCTACGGGTTCTTGTCTGCCAGTCTTGTTTTCCACTCGGGTATCGAGGGATGTTATCTGCATCGCCTCCCTTGCTGCCGAGGAGTAGCAGCTTCTTGCGATCCTCTGGTCTCCTCGTACCACTCCGACTACCCCATTCACCCGGTACTTCAGAGCCAGATAATGGTTGGACAGCACCGCTTTGCTCATCCTTAAAAATGGCCGACCTAGGATCATCTGGTAAGGACCTTCCTCGTCCACTACGACGAAGTCCAGTATCATTGTTCTTTCTGTCGGGGGGCCCCCGATTGTGATAGGCAGTTCGACCACGCCCAGAGGGACCAGCTTCCCTCCTCCGAACCCCTTCAAGGAGGTGTTGGTGTATTCCAACTTCCGGTCGGCTATTCCTATTTCTTCCAAAGTTGATTTAAATAGCACATCAACTGAGCTCCCCGTATCAACCAGTATCCGGTCAAACTTCTTGCTAGCGATCGTAGCCTTGATGACTAAAGCGTCCTCGTGGGGGTATAGAATCCCTTCCTCATCCTCATCCGTCCACATGATTGGCACTTGCCTGACCCTTGCTCGTTTGGCTGCTGGGGTGTTGAAGAGTATCTCTTTACTGGTCATGGCGTATCTGGCATAATTTTTTCTCGATCTGTTCGAATCTCCGGCTAACGTTGGGCCCCCAGCTATCACCCTCGCTGCGGGCGGCTCGCGTCTCAAGATTCCTTCACTCTGCTCCCCTTCATCCGTTGTGGCCACCATCGGGAAAGTCCCATCCATAAACTCGTCCAGGTACCGATTTCTCACCAAATCTTCGACCTGGGTCTTGAGATCTCTACACTCTGCTGTGGTATGGCCATGGGTGCCATGGAACTTACAATAACGTCCTCTATCCCTCCTGTTGGGTAGCTTTGTTATTGGTGTAGGGAGGTGCAGCAGCCCTCGACCCTTTATGGCCTCGTACACCTCATCCAGGGGCATCTTCAAGGGAGTGTACCGCCCATAGTCCTGGTTCTGGTCGACCAGATGCACTGCTCTTTCTCTGTTTGCCCCACTGTGAGTTGGGGGCGGTGGGAGTGCTTCTGGTCTGCTCGTCCTGCTACCGTGGGAATGTTGATGAAGATCGCCGGATGCCGGATCATGTCTTCTCCAAGGCTCCCTGGCTGGGGAACGAGGAGGTGGCGCCCTGCTGCGCTGATACTGTGGCGGCCTCTGATGAGGCTGGTAAGCAATTACCCTACCTCCTGCTCCACTACCGGAGATCTGGTGGTCCCTCCTCCTGATCGGCCCATTAGTTGGTAATGCTTTCTTCTCTTTCCTCCCTAACCCTTCCAACTGGTCTGTCTTGATCCGTGCAGCCTTCTCCTCTTCAATCTCGATGTCTCTTTTAGCCTGTTCGTATGCGGCTGCATACGTTTGAATAGCTGGGCTTCTCAAATTGTACCACAGCCTTCCTATCTTCACCCCTTCTTTCAGTCCCCTTAACGCCTGAGGGTGGTTGAAGGCTCCCAAGTCGAGGACAGCCCGATGAAACCTCTTGATGAATTCCCGAAGGGTTTCTTGCTCCCCCTGTTTCATGCTCTTCAGCTCCATCATGTCATCTTCCGGTGACATTGCCCCACTAAACTGCTCTGCGAATTCCTGGCACATCTGCTCGAAGGTTTTTATGCTGCCCCGAGGAAGTTTCCTGTACCATTCTCGTGCACGTCCCTCAAGGGATAGTGGGAACACCCTGCACCTTTGGGATGGAGATAATCCCTGTACCCCCGTTATGTCGTTGAAGCGCTCCATGTGCATCAGCGGGTCAGTTCTTCCCGAGTATCTGAGGTCGGGGAGGCGGAAATCTCTCGGAATAACTGCCCTCATGATCTCTGCTGCGAGCGGTGATTCCCCGTCCAGCATTATCCTCCAACCAGGGGCTCTGTTCCTCCCTTGCATGTCATCAATTATTTGCGCTAGCCTTCGCACTTCCTCCTCCAGCTGTCCTGCGCGACCAGGGTCGCGCGCTGCAGCTTGATCCCGCTCTCGCTCTACATCATGTAAGTGTTGCCTCAGTTCTGTTTCCTCTGCATTCACCACCCCGTCGCCCCCGTCACAAGTCTGTCTTACCGGGGACTGCTCTCTTTCTCTATGAAATTCTCCCCGCAGAGGTACGTTACCTCTCTCACCACCAAATCTCCCAGCGGTTTGACTTCTCTCCGCACTATCGGTACCTGGTGCCGCTCCACCGCCTCTCACCCTTCCCTCTTGGGTTACCCTTCGCTCGTTCCGCAGCTCATGCAGGATGGTTGTCAAGGTTTCCATCTGCTTTTCCATTCGCTCCATCCGGTCGAACATGACTTTTTCCCGTGCTTCGCTGATTACCTCCCTCAGCGTCACGGAATCGTTAAGCCTTATGTCACCCCCTTGTGCGCTACTTCCTCCTATCTCCATTGCCTTTCGCTTACTCCACCCCTCTTCTTGCTATCGACAGAAGCTTTTTGCTCTGGATCCCCACAGACGGCGCCAAAATGTTGATGCGAGATTCCGGTTCTCCTCGTTCTACGATCAGGATCTCTGCTCGATCAACTTCGTCACGACCAGGAGGTCTCCTCGCCAGGCTTCTTCTCCAGAGGTCCCTGCGTACACAGATAAGTCAGAGTACGCCGGTTGTTTTCCCGGCGCAAACCCTCCGACGCTCAAGTCAGATATGAAGGTTCGGGAAAAGCTTGCCACAGGTCTTATGGCGTTTCTTGTGGTTTTCTCCCCTTTTCTCAAGAATGCCAACCCTTTTACCTTCGTTGGCTACCTTTTTATAGGCTTCCTCTGAATCTCAGTCTTCCGCTCTTTTCGAGACGGTATGGGACTCCAACTGCTGCGTTATGGGCAAAACATGGGATCTAGCGTGTTACGCCACGGTTCAGGGGAAAGCGTGGCTGCCACGGCTCTGTGAGACCTTGCGTGTTACGCCACGGTTCTGGGGAAAGTGTGGCTGTCATGGCTCTGTGAGATCTTGCGTGTTACGTCGCGGTTCTGGGGAAAGCGTGGCTGTTGTGCCTAGATTCTCGTGCTGGAGAGCACGTCTTGCCAACTGCCATCGACCGGGTCTCCTCGCCTCTCGATCTCTAGCCGGAATGGCCTCATGCCTTTTATAGGAATTGGCCTCGCGGACGGCAACATCGTGGACGAGCAGGATGTTTCTGCTCCTGTTCTTCCACGCGCCAGGCTTTAACGGAACACACCGGTTCGCAGAACTCCGCCATCAGATGTCTGCTCGTCATTCCTGGTCCCTTCGACGCATTTGTCCCAAACAGTATCCCTCCCAAACACATTGATTTAAGAGTTAGGATTTTTTTTCTTTTTAAATTTTTTTATTGCATTTTTTAGATTTTAATTTAAAATTTAAAATTCAATTATTTAAAAAAAAAAAGAGTTGTGATATTTGACTCCCTCGTTATATTTCACTAGTCTCCACTAATTACTTTTATACTAATATCTATTTTATCTTTAAATGAAATGACTTTAAAAGGTAAATAATTTTTAAGTGCATCCACGTGATAATTTCTATTAATATCTAATTTAAAAAATTTAATTTTTTAAACGCTAATTTCTTTAACTTTTTAAATTATTATCTCTTTTTAAATATTGTATGTTTTACTTTTTTAATCACAGAAGAAATAAATTTAACGGTATTGAGCAGAGGGTGATAAGAAGTATGAAATATTTGGCTATGGCAATGATGGATAAATTTTTTAAAGAGAAAAAAAGAGATTATAGTGACTTTAATTTTTTTTCAAATAAATTTTATAAGTTTTATATGATGAGCGTTTGAAAAAAAGATAAAAATTATAATATGGTTAAATTCGGGATTGGGTGTATGTTGAGAGATAATAATTAGTTTAAAATTTTTAACGAGATTAATTAAAAAGTGAAAGCTAATAAAATATAATAAGGGGATTAAATATCACTGCTCTTAAAAAAAACAAATGGTTAGACCCGGATCAGAGTGAGCATTTAATGAAGCCGCCTGGAAGTCTGAAAATGCCAGAAAAAAGGAAGTAAAAAAACAAATGGTTAGACCCGGATCAGAGTGAGCATTTAATGACGGGAGATGTTTGTTACAGAATCTGTAACGTAGACAGGTCCCCAAGAAAAGAGGAACTTGGGGCGGCAAAAAAAAGTGACAGTACAAGACGGTGGGAATTTTAGAAAAAGGCGAACCTTAAATTGAACTTCGAAGATTTTGAGGTAAGCCGAAAGGTGCAGAAAAGTGAGCATAATCAGAGGGGTTCCCAAGCAATGGATTTTCAACTTGAGGTGGGCTCGGTTTCGGCCCAAGCAGAATCTAAAGTAGATGGGTTGAATAATGGGGTAAGCGTAGCTGCTATCAAACAAAAGAAAAGACGGTGGAAATTGGAAGCTAGAAATAGGGAGAAAAAAGAAGTTCCCAAGCTTGGGCCAACGCGTGTTAAAAGGCCGATGACTGAAGTTTTTGAAACAAAGCCCAGAAGTAAAGAGGAGAAAGCTGTGCAATACAAAAAGACTCTTTCTTAATTTAGCGCTAGAAGCTAAACACGAGCAGAGGAGGGAAATTCAGAGTGATGGAAGTTTGGAAGTTGAAACACCAACGATGGAAAAAGCAACGGCCATGAAAATCATCAGCTGAAACGTTTCGGGATTGGGGAATGACCGAACGTTCCGCGAAGCAAAACAAAATTCTCCAAAGGCACAAGCCTCAAATCCTGTTCCTGTGTGAAACAAAGATGGGAGGCTGGACTAATGAGGCAAAAAGGTACTGAGTTAATGTTTGAAAATTGTTTTGTAGTTGGTAGAAATGGCATTATGATACAACCGTGGATATTAAATCTTATAGTAAGTATCACATAGATGCTGTAGTTCATACTGATAGTGCAAGTTACTGGAGATGTACGGGAATATGGGCACCCTGAAACTGGGCAAAAACACCACACCTGGACTTTGATGAGGAGATTGGCTGCTTTATCTTCTTTGCCCTGGTTGTGTTTTGGAGATTTTAACGAGATTTTGCAGCTAAATGAAAAAACCGATAGTAATACTAGATGTCTCAGCATGGTCAGTGAATTTAGAGACGCAGTCCATGATTGTGGGTTAACTGATATCGGTTGTAAAGGATATCCTTTTACCTGGTCCAATAAGAGGTACGGGCCTTCTTTGATTGAAGAAAGATTGGATAGATTCTTATGTTGCAAAAATTGGGGAAGTGTTTTCCAGGAGAAAATTGCTGAAAATTTAATAACATAATCATCGGATCACAACCCGATTATGATGGAGGTAACAGAAAGGAACAGAGATTCAAGGTATGAAAAAAGATCTTTCTCGAGAGTGCACTACGAGGACATGTGGAGCCCATATGCACAATGCCAAGAGATTGTCAAGCGGGAATGGATGGATCACAGTGGCTGGGAGGGTGAAAATGTTGTTTCTCTGTTTCAAAAGAAAATTAGAGATACCATGGCTGAATTGAAGCTGTGGAGCAAGGAGGAGTTTGGAGGAAGAACAAAGCAATTAGACAAGCTGCTTACCGACTTGGAGACTTCCAGACAGCAGCACTTGCAGTATGTGGATGAAGAAAGCATAAAAAAGCTTGAGAGGCAAATTGACAATCTGTTAGTGGATGAAGAAATTTACTAGAAGCAACGTTCTATAGCGGATTGGCTGAGAGCAGGAGACAAGAACACTAAGTTTTTCCATGCCAAAGCCTCTGCAAGGAAACAGAAAAATTGAATACGAGGAATCCGAGACGAGCAAGACAAATGGACTGAAGACACTAAGGAGGTAGAGAAAATGTTTTGCGAGTATTTTGACGGCCTCTTCACCACTACAAATCCTACTCGAGAAAGCTTCGAAGCACCTGTCAATTATATGCCAGTTAAAGTGGATGGGGAGATGAATGAGCAGCTAGACCAACTATTCACAAAGGAAGAACTAGCCGCAATTTTAGCGCAAATGTGACCCATGAAAGCTCTTGGACCAGATGGTTTTCTAGCTGCTTTTTTTCAAAAACACTGGAAATCAGTTGGGAAAGGAGTTACATCAACATGTCTCCACATTCTTAACGAAGGAGGTAATATCACCCCACTCAATCACACTTATATTGCCTTGATCCCTAAAGTTACTAAGCCTGAGAGAGTTACTGATTTTAGACCCATCAGCCTTTGCAATGTCATTTATAGGATAATAGCAAAAACTATAGCAAATAAGCTGAAACACTTCACCAAATTATCTCACCAAACCGAAGTGCTTTTATCCCAAATAGACTCATCATTGATAACATTATTATTGGGTATGAGTGTCTTCATAAAATTAGGCTTAGTAAGGGGAGAAAAAATGGATTAGCAGCCTTGAAGCTAGATATTAGTAAGGCACATTATAGAGTGGAATGGGGTTTTCTGCAATTTACAATGGAAAGGTTGGGATTTTCTAGGAAATGGATTGACCTAGTTTTGAGGTGTGTTACAACATCATCCTTCTCTGTTTTGATTAATGGAGCTGCGAAGGGCTTAATTCAGCCTCAAAGGGGTTTGAGACAAGGCTGCCCTTTATCCCCTTATTTGTTTATTTTGTGTGTAGAACTATTCTCCAATCTTTTGATGCAGGCTGAGACCAAGCAACTCATCCATGGCCTAAAATTTAGTGGAGACTTGTCTATCTCTCACTTGTTATTTGCCGATGATAGTTTGATATTCACAAGGGCAACAACAGAAGACTACACTCATTTGAAGGCTTTATTTGACTGCTATGCAACAGCATCGGGCCAAATTTTCAACTACGAAAAGTCCTCCATGTTCTTCAGCGGACAAGTTCAAAGTTCCCAAGTTGCTGCAATCCAAAGTATTTTTCAGTTTAATGTTGTATCCAAGCATGAAAAATACTTAGGATTACCATCCATGGTGGGAAGGAAAAGAAATACTTTTTTCAAGGACATCAAACTTAGGGTATTGAGCAAGATATCAAATTGGAGAGATAAAATTTTCTCAAGTGGTGGCAAAGAGACCCTCATCAAAGCAGTGGCACAGGCAGTTCCTGCCTATGCCATGAGTGTGTTTAGGATACCTTCGGGCCTTTGTGATGACATCCAAAAAGTTATCGCAAACTTTTGGTGGGCAGCTAAAAAAGACCAAAGAACAATCCATTAGGCAAAATGGGAGAGACTGTGCAAGGCCAAGAGCAGAGGTGGTATGGGGTTTCGGGACTTGTCTAGCTTCAATCAAGCTCTAATTGCAAAACAAGGCTGGAGGATTTTGCAATATCCAGACTCTTTGATGGCTAGAATCTTAAAGGCAAAGTACTTTAAGCATTCTTGTTTCTTGAATGCCAAAGTGGGATCACAACCCTCATTTGTGTGGAGAAGTATTTTGTGGGGAAGAATGGTTTTTCAAAATGGACTAAGATAGAGAATAGGCAATGGTGATCAAGCGCAAATCGACAATAGTTGCTGGATTCCTAGACCTGAAACTTTCAAGGTAATATTGCCACCAACTTTGCCTATGGAAACTAAGGTGTCTGACCTAATCGATCAGGACAACAAATGGAAGGAAAATATGATACAACATCATTTTTTACCAGATGATGCAGAATAAATGTTGAAAATTCCTCTCCCAAGAGCATCACAATTGGACCAACCACTATGGCACTATGATAAATCAGGCAACTACTCAGTTAAAAGTAGTTATCAAGTGGCTTTGAAGATCGAGTTTCCAAATTGTCCTAGTAGTTCGAGTAGCACTCAAACATCATGGAATGCTATTTGGACACTTGGAATTCCAGAAAAAGTGAAGATATTCACGTGGACTGTCAAGAACTTGCTCCCTACAGTTGACAACCATTGGAGGAGAAAGAGTGTACAGGATCCATTATGCAAAAGATGTGGAAGGACAAGTGAAACTACATATCACGTACTTTTTGAATGTAGAGCCTCACAGAAGACTTGGAAATTAACGCCTGTTCGAGAGACGATAAGAGGCCTCATCCACCAAAACATGATGGATATTTTGTATGAATTAAAAAGAAGCAACAACACGAACGAACTGGAGATGATAGTAACTGTGTGTTGGGCAATTTGGCACTCAAGAAATCTTTTCGTCTTTGAAAGGAAAAGAGAAAACTTCCGGCTATCAGTGGCTAGATCAGAAGCAATTCTTGACTCTTATAGAAGAATCCAGGCACTGAAGGAGGAGTGGAGATTAATGCAACAACCAACGAGACAGCAAACTTGGAATCCTCCACCAGAAAGTTATAACTAAGGTTAATGTGGATGCTACAACTAAACTAGAAGATCAGATTGCAGGTTTGGGTATAATAATTAGAGACTCAAATGGAAAGTTCGTAGACGCTGGCATGCAACAATCCAAGTTTTACGGAGATGTTATGTACGCCGAAGCTGAAGCTGCTAGACTGGGGATATAAATTGCAGAGTAAGTGAATTGCCTTCTTTTGATACTTGAAATAGATGCCCAAGAGATTGTGAGCTTGGCTTTAAACAAGAAAGGTAGTAGAACTAAATTTTTTTGGATAATCTCCGAAATTCAAGACAAGCTAAAATCCTTGAGGACAATCAAGTTCCAGCATGTTGTAAGAAATTGTAATAGCTTTGCTCATTCTTTAGCAAAGTTAGCTCTTGAAAATATGGAACCTGTTTGTTGGATGGGCCCACCTCAATTTTTGTATTTGTTTAATGAATTCTCTAAATGAAAGATTTAATTTCGTATATAAAAAAAAAATGGGTTGAATTGATCTGAATTTTTTTCTTATGCTCTTATCTAGGCTATATAACAATATATCTGAGATTTTTAGCTCAGGTATAGACCCTCAAATGGAATGTGAGGTCGACTTGGCTTTTCTACCTAATTTCTTCTCCATAAATACGAGCGAAGTTTGGACACAAATTTCTTGTACCTTTAACAGGGTATTCATCAATTAGAAACCATCAAATGTCGTCAATTTTTGAAGGAATGGCCAAATTAAATGGAACCGAAAGGATCTGTATACGGTAAAAATTTTCGAAATTTAGCGACAATTAATGGTTTCAAATTGATGAACACCGACAAGAAAAAAATTAGTATTGGGTCTATATTTGCTTAATCTGCACATGATATTATGCTAATAATTGTACAACGATACGTAGTTAATGGCAGAAAAACCTCCAGCCCGTAAGTACCCACCACCTTTAACTTAATGCTTATTCTGAGGTTTTGACAAATTTTCTGACTCTTTAATTAGATGGGGGTACATCATTTATAAAACCACATTTACGATGATGTAATTGCATCTCCAAACTAAAATTAGAAACAACATTATATAAAGCAAAAATGCTAGGACTACATTGAATTTCAATCAGCTGCCAAACAAGCCTCAATATATATTTGCCAACATTACAGCTAGAGTTCAAGCTGTTAAATTGACTGATTGCTCACCCACCCAACAATACTTCCATCTTCTTCTCCGTTCTGCGACACCAGTTGCTCATAAGCACCTATATTTATAGATCTTAAAACCCTGTTTAGTATTAAAATACTGTAAATTTTAGATCTTACAAAACAATTGGTTCCTATAAATTTTAGATATTACAAAACAAAGATCCTATTTGGTATTAAGCTGCAGTAGCTTTTAAGCTACAATTGGTGTGAAAAAAAAAAATTGTAACTATAAAATAAAGATTAATAGTGTATAACAAATATGATTTTAAAATAATAATTTTGATAAAAATAACAAAAATATTATAGATTTTTCATTATATAAGTGCAAGATTAAATCAACTTAGCCTTTAAGTTGCGACAATTAGTGTCTACTAAACACTTTAACACTGTATCTTCTAAGCTACACTTACGTAACGTTAATACAAAACAAGGCCTCAGTTAAAATCCAAATTTTAAATTAGGATAAACTTCTCTTTCATCCCTAGGTTAGGCATCGGTTCTCAATTGGTCCTCATATTTTCAACCACAACCTAAAACGACCATTACAGCTTTAGTTATTTAGTTTTAAATGTTTCTAGGGATGGATGCTTACAACTTCTCACAAAAGTAGCATTATTTACCCAAAAATAAAAGGGTAATATATAACTCTTTAAAGTAATAAAGGATCGGTATTTTTTAAAGTACAAGGACTAATTTACAATTGATGCCTAACCTTAGGACTGAAGGGGCATTTACCCTTTGGATAACATACCCTACATGATATAATTAATTGGACCTTTGAAATAATGCTTTGTGTAAATTACATGTACTGTAACTTATCCAAGTAAAATAATTCAAAAACGAGTAATAGAGTAATGAGGCCAGATGAGCCTGGGAATGAATTTTATCAGGCGGTAAGTTGTATTAAATGAAACTTAGGAAGACCCAATATATAAAAGTATTCTCTAGTGTTTTTGGTTTGAAACAAGTAACCACATATTTTTCATTAGATCAAAGTAATACCAATAAAACAACGATCATCAAGATCAATTCTTACACTACACAATTGATAAACCACTAAAGTCCTGATTGTCATTAAGGTGTTGTATCTTTTGAGCTAAAACAACATGGAAAAAACAAAAACTATAACTATAAAACAGAAGTTAATAGTCTGTAGTAAATATGATTTTTAAATATAATTTTGCCAAAAATAATAAAAATGTTATAGATTTTTTATTATACAAGTGATGGATCAAACCAACTTAGCATTCAAGCTACAACAATTAGTGTTTACCAAATACTTTAATGCTGTAGCTTAAGAGATACAGTTACCCAACCTCAATATCAAACAAGACCTAAATCATAAAAAGGACCAAGAAGAAATTCAATGCACACAGGAGTTACCTTTGTAAAGATTATGATTACTAGTAAAGCATATGACAAATTAGAGGTCTCCTTGAGAGATCCTTTTAGCTCTTTCATCTCACTCTCCACCATCATAGTGGGATTTACCAATTAATAAACTGATGTATGGATCATCAACAGAGATCAGTCTACAACTTGGAGTTCTCCAAATCTGTTCAGGCCTGGAAGAAAAACACATCATAACAAACAAAGATAAAAACAACAACAAACACAACCACAGCCACCAAAGGACTGAATACAAATGAAGAAAACCCATTACAAATTTAGATCATGGTGAAAAACACAACCACCAAATATCTAAATCCAAATGTTGAAAATCCATTATAGACTTAGATCTTGGCGAGAAGCATAGCCACCAAACATCAAAATCCAAAAAGAAAGAACCCATCTTGGGGATAAACGACCTCCATACAGGAGGAACTCAAAAAGATGGAGTAAGAGTTCTTTGGGTTGGTGCGTTTCAGTGGATTTTTGGTGGGGAAGGCTCTCGAAAGTCTCAGAGAGATTTGATTGCAAAGATTAACAGGAAAATAAGAATCGTCATTTGTTAGTAAAGACAGTTAACTGTAGTGAACTGAAAAGACTCAAAAAAATGCATATATTAGTATTTTAGAAGCCTTAAAATATTAAAGAAACATCCACCAAACTTATTTTAGAAACGTTACAACCTCAATTTCCAACATTCTTTAATATCTGCACCTAGTAAACTCCACAGCTGCGGCTAAATGGACTCAAAGAAGTTATAAATGGAACTCAAAGAAGGTATATATGGAGCCAATGAAGATTCCCAGTAATTAAAAAGACAAACTCTCACAGAAAAGATTAACACAGTAGCTTGGCCCTTTCAGGGTTGCCTCTTTCAGCGCTTTCTGCTGTGCCTCCTGCTCTTCCTTCGACTGCTCCTATCATCAGAGTCAGATTCAGATGCCGAATCTGAATCAGAAGAATCAGAAGATGAGCTGTACCTTCTACGCCGCCCCTTCCTCTGCCTCTTCTTCTTCCTGTGCCGTCTCCTCTCTTCCTCTGAGTCAGATGATGAGCTGTCAGATGAGCTACTCTCAAGAGAAGAATAATCCGACCCCGTCACAGATGACGACCCACTATCTGTTTCAAATACTGAAGCCTCACTATCACTACCGGAATCCAAATCAGAACGATGCTTCCTCTTACTTTTCTTGGAACGCTCTTCAGCCTTCTTATCTTTAACATCTGGGTTATCCAAATCATAAGAGATTGAGACCTTCATCTTCAACTTAGGGTTCTTAAGTTGTTGGGTCCTTGAGGGTCGTGACATATAAACCCGCTCATTCTTACACTCATATGTCCAATGCCCAATTTGAAAGCACTTCTGGCACTGGGAAGCTGCACTACCGATGGTAGACATTGTAGACTTAATATCCTTTCTTTCGCCCAATCTCACCGCCTTTTCAGTACTCATCAAATACATCTGCCTCTTTGCCTCCCTCTTCTCCTGCCATCTACTTGGCCCTTCTTCCTTCTGTCCATAGGCATTCACGTTTCGGGCAGCTGCAGTGGCTGCCCTCTCTGCCTGAGCACGACTCAAACCTTTCGCTGCACTCAAGGCTGCAGCCTTGATTCTCTCAGCTGCAGCCTGACCCTTATCTTCCTTCTTACTCGACATTCGGAAAACGCTAAAAATTCTAACTCCTCAAATCTTAACAAATTTCAAACACAATATTCTCTCACTCTGCATTCAAGAACACTATTTCAGCCAATCATACCTTTCTAGCAATACCAACAACAATTTAAAATTATAAAAAATTAATAACACAAAGCTTTGAAACTTCAATTAGGACTAGGCACTTCAAGTTTGCTTTGGTTTTTTCAGAAACCAAACCAATCAATTTGGAAAGTTTCAAACCAAACTTCAAAAAACCTGAACTGCATTAGATCGATTTGGTTTGGTTCTTTGGATTTTTTCAGTTGAAGCATTTCTGATGCTTCCCAAAATGACCCGACATTATTACTCTAAAAAACGGCCATTTTTCACAGCAGCACAATCCAGTCAAAGGGAAAAAATTTCAAGGAAACACCAATCCAAATAAACAATTCACTATTTAAATGTCATACGAGCAATAAGAACTCTGAAGTATAGCTATACTAAGTTTCAGCAAGATACTGCTGCATGTATCATCCTGATATGCACAAATATACATACATTAATTCTCTTGCACATATCATTTCATGGCAAGCACATAAGATAGGTACAAAAATGAACATACGAAAGCAGAAGTTCTATTTAACGACAACTCCAAACAAAACCCAGATAACGTACGAGTTTAAAAGGACAGTATTCTGGGTAGAAGAAAACCTTCGACGGTGGCAGCGGCAGCAACGACGGGTTCTACGGTTTTTGATAATCTGATCAACAAACATAATCGGATTAATAAACACAAAGAACTCAAATTTCATCATTCAAGTATTTCAAAAACTTTAATTAAAAAAGATTGAACAGACAAGCCAAACAGAAACTAACCTTCACGGCCGGCTGCGGAGACTTCGCGACGGCAGAAGCAGCGCCTGGTCCCTAGTGTTTTGGCTTTTCTTTTTAACTTTCGGTTGTATTTATGATTTTTTTTCCCCAAAAGGTTGAAAACCGAACTAAACATAAACGGTTCTGTTTTTGTAATTTGAACCACGTGGGTTATTTGGTATGTGGTTCGGTTTGGTTCAAACGAAACCGAATGTCCAGCCCTAATTTTTAAATTACTAAACATATGGATCTTTCAAAAATAAATGTTACCCACAGCAAAATACTTTATTTCAACTATTTTTCAAGAAAAAGAAAGAATTAAATGAATAATTTTCTTAAGAAAAATCGAGTCTAGGGTTAAAAATAAACAAAAAATCAACTATTAGGACCAAATTTTAAATATTATCTACTTATTATTTTTCTCACTATGTAATAGCTAAAATGAGCATTTTAAAGAAAAATGTTCTTTAGACAATATATTGTTATAGACATTGTTATGTCATGATTAACAAATAGTGTCTTCCCTCTCTCAAAAAAAAAAAAAAAACATTGTCTTCTGCAAATTGCAACATACAGATTGTGTTGCACCACAATCAACAAATATTGTTGATTTGAATCTTCACTTAAGGGGCTTTATTGTCAAAAAATATTATTAAAGCAAAAAAGAAAGAAAGGAATGTTTGTATAATTCCATCCTAATTTTGAAACATTTTCGTAAATTTCACAAAACCTTTGTATATATTTTGGAAAAAGTCATTTAAAAAATTAATAAAATAATATTAAAAAAAGGGGTATAACTATGAATTTATATAAATTCTGTTAATTAAGGAGCATTATGTATTGTGGCGTGGTAACTAGTATGCAATATTACTACTCGTTTAGATCCAAAAAATTAATTTATAGTCATATCTCCCATGATTTATGAGTAACTTGATGTGTATTATTACACATATTTACACATTACATTCTTATCAAACTCCTCCCTTTGCTCTTAACTTGGCATTTACCCTATAAAATATAAATAAGCAGACAAAATAAGGTTTGAACATTTTATTAAATTGACCTTTGAAATAAAAGTAATTGTCGTTACTTTAGTTTGATTTCAAAGATTCAACAAGAGAGGAAATGAAGAATAATCACTCACCATTTGTTAATTAAGACAGTAAACTGCAGTGAACCGAAAACACTCAATTGGAGAAATGCCATATATTATTAGTATTTTTTAGAATATGTATTAGCTTCAGAATGTTATGTAGCATTAGGCCTCAGTGTTTAATGAAAAAAAAAAAAAATTTGATGCAGCAAATAATAAATGTATGTGTGAAATTATACATTAAAAATTATACAACGAATGCAGTACCCCCCGAAAAAGAACCATAAACTAAACTATTCCTATACCTATTCAAGGTCTCAGGCTTTGAATGACTAGAGAACATTATTCACTCAGTTGTCCTTGCAGTTTCGGGAGTAAATAGAAGACAATCTAGACGGTGACTGAAAGAAATCAAATGGAGTTCCCGATCCGAACGACCTTCTTGTGTTCGGAGAATCTGATAACAGAGGTTCGTAAACTGGACTTCTGCTCCTTGGTTGAGTAATTGATAAAGGAGCAACATCTTTTTCTATCGCTCTTGGCTGGGGCTCAATAGTCCCCAGAGACAAAATGGGGCCACCCATACGCTCAGCCTGCTGAAGTATATTGATCTTACTTGCTCTGTATGTATACCGGAAGTATTTTAATGCCACAATCGGACCCATCCCTGCTGCAACTATGAGCTGTTGTAATCAAATAAAAATTTGGAGTTGGTCAGTTGGGCTAGGCTACCTTTGATAACTTAAATTTCTCACTCTCATTCTTGTCGGCAACCCAAATAATAATGAAATGATAACACAAGTGAATAAAGTTGTCTTTTAACAGGGAAATGGAGCTTACAAACATAGTTATCCAATAAGATGGTTGTGAACATAACCGGAACATAATTGTGTACATCCCAGATGATGGAATAGCACTGAAGATCCAGTTGATGATGTAGAAGGCAACTAAATTACCCCATATGGCAAGATGTTGGAACACTGTAAAGGAACTGCATGGGAATCAAAACTTATGGCTGTTATAACAGGCGATTGATAGAATTTACCAAATCCACCTGAGAAATGGCCTTGTTTATTTTCAATAATTAATTGGCGATACATAATTTGACATGGAAGCTTACTTGGTCTCTAATGCCACAACAAATGCCTGCAACCATATACATCCTGAGAGTGCTACCATGGAAACCTCCTCCATTTCACTTTTTTCATAGGCATACACATGTATGCTGATTACAAATGCAACAATTGCCTGCAACCACATCAAGATTAAATGGTAGAATCGACAAGTAAATATTACAAAGGGGCAATGGTAGAAGGCATTTTTTTTAGTTACCATGCACCCACCCTAACCTCCGAGTATCAGCATTTAAAATTATCCCGACTCATGATTTTCTATACTGGTGGTACAACCATTTACATGGGATTCTCTGAACAGGTCTATTTCCTGATTCTTAGTCATGTCCAGTGTCTAACATGATCATTTTTTTCTCTTCAGACCTACTTTATCCCTATCCGGCGAGAGTTAAAACTAATTCCTAACACACCTATTAACGGTGGAAAGAAACCTCTTAAGTCAACTACAAGGTTTATTTTACATTATATTAGTAATAACTATAAAAATAAAAATAAAAATAGAGAAGAATGAAAGAGAATTGATCTGCAAAAATATTAAACAATTGTATCCTCATCATATGCCTTAACAAGCAGTAGAGTACCAGAAACTCTTAAGTCTCTCCGCCGGCACAAGCCTTCCACTAAGAAAACTAAAAAATAAACAGATCTCTTCTCAAGGATCATGCTACTTCATAAGAGTACTTCATTTCAGATTATGTTGGCCGTTTGATTTCATTCGGCAGGGTTCTCAGAACTATTTCCAAATTTATATCTAAAGATTGAATCATAAACAATAAGTTCAACAATATGGGTTTTGCATCAAAGGCTTGGAATAATAACTGCTTGGTAAATCGACAGAGACATTCTGAGTTCTATATATCTAGGGCTCAGAAAATGATAAGTAATAAATGACATCACTCACATGGAACAGGGACCGGCCAAACCATCCGGCAAATGTGCTAGGATTAAGCAGCCTGTTTCAAGAACAATCGTCAGCAAGTTCAGAAGTAAAATGCATGTGGCAGTAAATTCCAATTCACCCCACCCCCCCCCAACAAAAAAAAAAGCTGCATACCTTCCTGCCTGGCAGTAGAATAAAATTTGTGGATGCTGCATCACAGTTCCTTCACTAAGATCTTTGTCAATTGTACTGACTAGAACAGGAATGCTAGTATAGAATACATTATAAGCCATCAAGCTAACAGAATTGAAAAGACTAGTTCCAGATAGACCTGAGATAAAAGAGAAACTAAATGTAGTCCAGTGTCAGTACATAAGGAAAAAATCAAAAACCTCATTTGTCAAAGAGAATCAACACAAATAAAGAGCATTAATCAGAACTCACAATATTTGGATGAAACATATAAGAAGGGATTTATAAAATGAATACTGCGACAAAAATGCTGTTCGATTGTATGAATACCGTCCGTGCACAAGTATTAATCTTTTTAGAAACCTGAACTCTGCAATTCAAGAAAGTATTCTCAAAAACTCATGAAGTTTAGTGTAGGGCAGAACAATTATTATAACTTTTTCCTTAAAAGATTATCCAAGGAAAAATAAATCAATAAATGAAAATCCCTTCAACAGATGCACACACACACACACACAAAAAACTTACTTCCAATACTATAATCGGCTGCCCTAGCTGCCTGCAGTCCTTCTCTGCCGCTAATACCAACTCCTATATCAGCTTTCTGTATCATTCTCACATCATTCCCTCCATCCCCAATGGCTAATGTTCTGTAGTCACAGGATTTTAAGAGCTCCACTAGCTGCAACAGGTTATGGAAACATTAAACAATTATTCTTCTTCAGATAAAAGGCATGGTAAGTGAATATTCAATCAATCTTAATTGTCTGTTGGTAGAAAATGACAAGCATCATTACTTTGTAATGTACAGTAATGATGATTGTTTAGAGAGAGAGAATCTAGTCTTGGTTTCATTGTTTGTAAGAACAACCTGTGCTTTCTGTGATGGTGTCACGCGGCAACATATAGCAGTCCTTGACAATATTGCTAATTCAGTAAAAGCTTTTCGGTAATGCTTAAGAGCTATTTCAAGAGCCCAACCATCGACAACAAACGCCACATCCTGTGCGGGGAAGGAAAATGAAAAAGAAAAGGGAAAATTAGGAATACATTAATAAGCACATATTTGGTGATTGTGAATCAAAATCTGAGTTTTCTTATTTATTTAGGCAAAATTTTATTTAGGAATATAAGGATTCATTATTGTTCAAGTGGAATTTGAATTTTGCAAGTTATCTCATTCTATTAGGATCTAGATTTCTTATTTGAAGTGATTTTATTTTCAGTTAATTGATGTAAAGTTTTAGTTTTCTGCTCCATTTAGGATTGTGAATTGTAAACAGGGCCTTAAGTTATGATTTAAAAAAAGACTTGGTTAATTACTGCAATAACAGAATAACTTTAATCTACAACAGAGTGTCACAAATTTAAAGAAATCATGAGATGATAAGGGCAAATGCATAACTTTCAAAACATAGAAAGAGAAAGAAAAGTCATCACATATGAACCTACAATCAATCAGGTGATTTAAGCTGTACCTTTGGTTCAGAAGTTGTTATTCTCATTGTTAGCAAAACTCTCTCCAAACTTCTACAAACTTCATCTTCAGTTTTGCCATCAATTGACAGAAGCTGACCCTTCGGCTCTGTCAAGAAGTAGGAGGCAGAGGACAGAATTAGTGACACTTAAAAATTTGTTTAATATGAACAACATAGCATTTGGGCTCTCATGACTGGCATAGTCCAGCCAAAGTTTGTAAATATAGTGTGATACAATAACAATAAAAACTGGATGCAGAAACATAATACAAAAACAACTACCAAGCAATTCAAGGCATGAAATATCATAAGAAAAGCAATATGGGAAAAAAAAAGATTTAAATACCAGGGGAAATGAAATTGCATGAAAGAGCGATCTGTATAGCGGTATTCTGCTTGTCTCCTGTTAGCATCCAAAAATTAATTCCTGCTTTTCTAAGTGTCTCAATTGTTTCAGGTACACCATCCTGAAAATTTATTAAGAATAAAAAGTTCGCAAATGTTACTTTATCTGATTGCTACCAGGAAACATTTTAGATAAGAAGCAACACTTTCATTTTTCAATGCCACAACTGTGACAATGTTCACCTGTAGACGATCCTCTATTGCAGTAACTCCAAGAACTTTGAGATCATGTTCTAGTCGTTGACAGACCTCAGCTATCCTCCACTGCATAAAAATAGTTATCAGAGGATCTCAGTTTGTTGATTACCAACAATCAGCAAATTTTGCAAATAATTACAGTAGACAAAATTATTGAATTGTACCCTTTACCTCCCTATCAATCAATGTACTACTAGCCTCTTTAAACATCAAGGACCACTCTTGATATTCATCTTCTTCTACTTCACGCCAAGCCAAGCATAGCGTACGAAGTCCCAATTGAGAATACTGTTCTACAGCTTCAACAAAAGTCCTTGTTTGTTGTCCTGAAGTAAATTTTGGTATTATCAAATACAAGAGCAAATTGATGTAGTAGCAGAACATTCTTGAGGTGGCCCACAGACATCAAAAAGCCACAGCAAGAATTTTAGCATCACATAAACATATAAACTACGTGAATGATTCAACAAGATCAAGATCAAAGACAGTTTAAAAAGCATTGCCAATATGCAGATTAATTATTACCACCACCAACGGTAAAATATAGTCATGACTTTATTTACTAATACGTAAGCAGTATGTGGTCTGCTGATAGATATGCAGAAGATTTTTAGTTTCTCACAGCGGAAAACTATCTTGCGCAGTCCAACTGCATCATGCCAGGGTCCCCATCCACTCCCATGTGATTTCAACTTTAAGATATCCTAATACAGTTTGACTAGTGTTGAAAATGTATCTGATTTATTGCTGATCTCATTGTTTCAGTTTATGAATCCAGCATAGTAAGTACCAGCAGACCAAATAAACATCACTTGTTCAATGAAAATTCCAATTTTTGCTCAAATGTGAATAATTTTGATATACGTACATACAGATTTATGAAGAAAAGAAAGAAATTCAGGAATAGGTTTACCAGCATGAGCGTAAGGAAGAATTGCTTCATCTGCACCTTTTGAGAGAAGACTAATATTTCCACTGTGGCAATCTTTCACGACAACTGACATTCTTTTTCTATCAGAAGTGAACTCCAGAGTTTCCAGTATTTCATATTGCAGAACTGAACCATTAAACTTGATCTCTGAAAGGCACCCGGAAAAAACGAAAAAAAAAACTATTTCATCATCTCCACTAACAGTTTCATCCTCTTCCTAACAGTCAAAAGCAAAAGACTTTTACCAAGAATACTTGCATTCTTGTTGACCAAAACCATATGCAACTGCGCAGCAGCATGAACAAGAGCTTCCTCATCCTGAGATTGCGCCTTGTATAAGATCGCTCCAGCTTTGCTACAGAAAACAAGTTTCAAAATGATGTTAACTGCATATAATCTTAAAGAATCTTGAAATGAACCATTTGCAATGACTTGAATTAGAAGGAGAATATCCAGGCTAGATTCTACCAAAGAAGAAGCTACTATTACCTTTTCGCAGGTATTACAGTATTACATACAGCCATGACTGTAAGAAAACGGATAACATCAGGAGATCCACTAGTGATAGCATTGAGCAGCCCCACATCTATGTGAATGGTAAAATAGTCAGAAACCACCCTTTACATGTTTCATGAATAGAGATCCCCATAGTTATTAAATAGCATTAAACAAAGAAATAAAATATGCATGAATAATGAGATGCACCCGTCAATAAAATAATTATGCTTACAGACAGTAGCGAGAAACTAGAGATTACAGAGTCAAAAACTCAACTTGACAGCTCAGGCATAATTATCTCAATTTCTAATCCCTACACATAACAGTATTCATAGCTAGTAGATCAACAGGCAGATGATGGAGCATTACTCAAATGCTTTAGCAGGTCAATTGAACTGAACAACATGTACAAATAGGAAATAAGATAACATCTATACTGAACTCTCAAGTGACAAATTCCAGCAACAAACTATGGTACTAGTTTTGAGTAGATTCTCATTCCCACATTTAAAATTCTACTTGAGGAAGGAAATTGATGGAAATAATGATGGAGCTCTAATGAATCACTTGACCATGATGGCAGGCTGCAGCATCAGATAGCCAAGCAATGCAGTGTGAGGAATTCTGCTGTAAGATTGCAAAATTTGCTTGACTACAATAACCGGCTAGCATCAGAAAATTTTCCCAAAGGTAGAAAAATTAATCAAGTAAAATGTAACATCTTTGCTTTCATTAAGATAAGCCATAAAACCAAATTGAAAACTTGACGTTTATAATATTCCAGGAATGAAATTCTTAACTTTTTCTGCTGTATCTAAAAAACCTGACTACCGTGCCTTATTTTTTTGAAAGCAACATTCAACTCTATGGAATTTTTACAGGCAACAGCCACAACTCAACCTGAAATGCAGACGACCAATGTATACATTCATAAATAGTTGATGAATCAACATAGATGCTCCTAAACTGTACTTCAATTTTAGTAAACAAAAAATACTAACATTGCCTAAGAGCAAGAAAAGGCATTCGCAAATTAGAAGTCCCAAAAGAAAGAAAATGTTGATGATAATAATGATGTGAACCAACCTTTCAAAGCATCTCCAGTCTCATTCCCATAGAAAATTCCACCAATGCAACATCTTCTAAAGATCATCCTATTTTCCGTTAGTGTTCCAGTTTTATCAGTCAAAATGTACTCAACTTGTGCCAAGTCCTCACTTATTGCTGTGCTGCCATATATAACAAACCCCTCTTTAGGTACATGTAGAAAAAAGTACTTTTTTAATCAGCACAAATCATGGCCCTCCACTCATTATCTTACTTTGTTGCATGGGATGGAGTATCAGTTTCAGGGTCAATCATTTCATAGTCCCAATCAATAAATTTTGCATATAAACTCTTCACAAGATCCAAAGATACCTGCCACATAGAAGTACTTGATTTAGTGCTACAGTAAACTAGATATGGAATTCTCAAAATCTGTGAAGTGATGCACCATGACAGAATTTTTAAAGAAACAACCATAATAAGTAACAGAGCTTCAGAGGTCAAAAATTGACCATTCTACCAATAAGCACAAATATATTAGTTATTGGCTCAATCCATTACAGCACATCTTTAAACCATGCAGGACCCTTTTAAACTATTCAGTGGAAGGGGATGATATTTCTAGATATTTAGACCAAAGTATTATGTTACGCACATATAAAGTAATGTGATAGATTTTTCTTTGTCAAAATATTTTGAACTAGTATTATTATGTTAGACCAGTAAATATTAAAATAATCAATATTTCTTCATTAAAACAAGTTTATCTAAATTGATGGAGGTATTGACATTAATGCATAAAATCAGAAAATTTCGAACATACTACTTTTTAGCTTCCCTCAGTATTGCATAATGCAGAACTACAAAACATAACATAGAAGTCAAGCTTTTAATGCACCAAGGCTCACTACAGTGTAGTATTTTTAGTGTGTGTTTGTGCAAGTGACTTTTGGCTGTAGTCTAGCTTCACAATCTCTTTCTCTCCTGCAATTGGCCTATTTTTCATCCTATTGATCACATACAGCCTTGTAGGAAATACACATTTGCTTTTTTAAACATACCAAGAGTAACATCAAAAGATAAAAGACAATCATGTGAAACCATGCAACAATAAAGACTATCAAAAAACTGAAATTATTAGCAAAATGCCTAGCAGATTACCTTGATGGATATGGGGATCATGATGGAACAAAGAAGCTCAAACCGTAAAGGAATGACCAGTAGTTCATACCAAGGAAATTCCTGTGGATATAAAACATACCATTGCTGCAAGAGAAGCATACCAAAGAGGTGGCTATATGATCATAAGTTAATAATGCAATAAGAATGGAAATTAAAAGGAAAACCTTTGTAATATCCTATCCAGAAAATAAAATGGAAAACCAAAAAAAAAAAAAAGTCCTATGAGAAAAAGGAAAATGAAAACCACAAGCATCCATGTTGATAAAATAAAGTACTAAAATTTGTATGTTCCAAATTTTGTCACATTATGCTGCAGTTGGCTACTATAGATAAAAAGTGGCAAGGCAAGGAACCTAAAAAAAGGATCACAAAATCGCAACAAAAGTTAATTTACTTTCAAGGGGGCATGCTCGGTGCTTTCCCTAGTTAGTTGTGTTGATAATTCGTACCCATCTTGACTTGCATGCAGGCACAGGGGTCATGCAAGAAAGATGGAGAAGATGCAGACAAGAATGTGATTAGGGTACTAGAACTAAAATTCTGTAAAGAACATCAGAAGTGAATTTATTACACCATGAGCAGCTAAACCAAGAGGGAGAGAAAGACCACCCTACTACAAATGTCTACCTTATTCATCATTAGAAATACAGCAGATAAGAATGGTGCAAAACATATTTTGACAAGATTTTGAAATTTTGAAAGACATTCTTAAGCATTTCAACAATTATTCCGGCCCAATTTTCTGGTATCTCATTCAAAGTCTATCTTGAGAGGAGTTAAAGAATAGGAAATAATACTTTTACCCTTCAGGTTTACCAACATGATTTCTTTGGAGCTCATGGTGAGAAATGTATCTGACATTTAATGCAATAAAACATTCAGATGGGACAAAATTTTGGTCACAAGTTTCTTGGTGGTGCTCTTTGATATTTTAGATTCTTGGCTCTAATTTGTATTTTTCGGTTATGGTGTTCTCTTGGATATTAATGTCAATTAGGCTATGCCCCCTCTTACGGTGTTTCTGATATATTTGTTGGAGAAAAATGTACAATTGGCCAGCATTAGGTAAGTTCCCCATCAGAAAGAGTAGAACAATAACAATATCATTACATGCTAAAGAAATAAATTCTATTAATCATTTCCAAGAATCTGACGTCCAAGAAACACAAGCTCATAAATTATTACTAACCTTTCTTGCTTCTGTGTCCTTCCACACGTTTCCAGCTGTGCCAAGAACAATGACGACCACAATTTGGAAAACAAAGATAGCCCCAGTCAACTTGTCGATCATGGCATCAACGGCTGTAAGCTTTGGTTCAGGTATACCCCTAGTCATACCCAGCTTGGTTTCATTGCCTAGAAAAATGGAATATTGGAGTTTAACATTTGCTCCAATTGATGTCAAGACCATCACCTTGGCAGATGGAAGTCAAATCTTAGGGTGCATTTGGTATTTTTTTCTGATTAATGCTTTTTATACTTGTTTTAGAGAAGGAAAATCGTGTTTTAGATATTTAAAAATGAAAATGCATTTGGTAGCTTGTTTTAAAAACAGTGTATGGAAACGAAAATAGTAAAATATATTTGGTTGTTTGTCTGAAAAAGTTGGAATAGTAAGGGAGTAAAAAACAATTGTTTATTATTTAATGATTTTTTTTAACAGTAGCATTATATTTTTTACGAGTTATTGTCATAAGGTGTCATTTTTTCAGACGGTATTTTATAACTGTGGACGTTGCTTTAGTAGATAAATACAAAATTAAGTGTCTACATAATTTCAAAATATAATATAATAAATATGAAAATATATTATGCCATTTAAAAGTTTATTTAGTTAGAAAATAATGATTTCTTGTATATTATTTTTTAATTTACAATAAATATTCCAAAAAAATAGTTTTTTAAATAATAAAATTACATGCATAACATAAAAAAAATTTATATTACATTTGTTTATATTCCTGTTGCAGTTATAAATCTATTATAATAATGTAAATAAGACATATTTATTTTAGGACCCACATAATTCATTACAATGATATCACAAAGTCAAATCTATGAGATCATTGGCAGAGAACAAAAATTGGACAACGCCAATATGGCATCTTCCAGGTTCCTTCACAAAATGTAAAGAATGGAAATGATTAATTTCTTATTACTGTAGCATTTTCCTAAATAATGAGCCCACCAAACAAGTTTTATCCATTTTCCTTTTCTCAAAAAGAAAACAACAAACTGAAAATATTACCAAATGCACCCTTAGGTTCTAGCTTTGCATCACAACTTTACCAAAGAAAGCATGCATAAGGTGAATATTTCTTTTCTTGATAAGAAACTGAGAGTATTAACTAAAGAAGAAAAAAAAAGTTTTACATCAGATTTGTGGATCAGTTGTCCACAGGATTAACTTCAAACATTATGACCTTTTGCACTATCTCACATCTTTTTGCTTCTTTAATAGATACTCCTTAGAAGTAAATTTTAAAATAATAATGATAAAATATTAGCATCTTGAAGAGCTCATAGAAAACAAACCAGTAAAAAAGCTTAGTTATGACCTTGACATTTCAGTTAAATAAGAACTTGCCTGTGTAGACAGCTACTCCACAGGCCCACTCTGTATTTCGTAAGTAGCATGACTGAAGAATTGTGTTTTTTATGGTCAAAGGGCACACATCATTGTCAATAAAAGGTGGTAACAGACGTAGATTTCCATCAAATCTTCTAATATCCTTATCTGGACCAGGACACTCAATAACACCCTGATCATAACAGAAAAAGGAGGGGGGGGGGGGGGAATAAGTTGTCGTGAGTTAAGCGGGGAGGATACCAAGAATCTACAGAAAGAGAAAAAAATATATATTGCCTTAATTTTGTGCAGCAATTCAAAATCCATTCCCATACAAGCAGCAGGTATGAGCCTTGTCTTCAAATCAGTTTCACCATCCAGAGCAGCCGTCTGAAAAACATGTTACAGTATTGGGATGAAAATAAGGTAAGCATTCTCAATTTCGAATATTAAGGTTAAATTTGATTAGACTGAGAGCTTTAATGAAATTATTAAAAAGTAAAAACAATTTAAAGTCAAAAGAAGGAAAATAAGCCATAATACATTAGTCCAATAACCGCCCCGACCCCAAGATTTAATGAATTTTAAGCTGGACTTTGTTCAAAGTTATAGCACAGCACTTAATTTGTATTAACCTCAGACTATCTTTCGCTCTGCCCCAAACCCACAAAGCAAGTCAGTATTACAAGGCAACAAAGATACAAAAGCCCACTCTAAATGGCTGCTTGCATAATGTTTTCCGATATGGTTGGAGGTCAAATAATTTCATCCGACCAAACAATAGGAAATTGCAAATGTGTATCACTGCAACCTTTACTTACCTCAACATAGCAGACACCTTGTGGATCAGAAGTACCAATCAAAACAAGATCACATGGCACTTCATCATTCTCACGAAGCCATACTATGTTACCAACCCGAATGTCCTGAGATTGTATCTGCAAATAAATCGCCAATGAAACAGACATAAAGAGATAATTAGTATACAACAATTAAAGATAAAGAAGCAACAATTTATCATTGTACATTAGTTTCAGCTAATGCTTTCTAGTATTGACAATTGCAGTTACACCTAACTCCTGCCCCTGCCACCCACTTGATCTCCTTTTCAATGAAATCCAAACCACAAAGAATTTAACAATGACGAATGTTCTCACAATTCTGTCCTTTTGGGTCGCTCCCTTGGGGATATAGGGAGCTTGGTAACAAAAACATTTCCTCTAGAAGATAACTGCAGCATTTCAATAACCAAAAGCATGCAGCTGAATATTTGTGCATGCATGTGATTTTGTTTGTTTTGAATTAAAAAATTCAATACCGATTTGTACAAATACTTTGATGTCTATTTCCATTTTCCAAAAATAAAAATAGTTTGATAGCAATGCAGTGTTTCAAGTTTTAATAGTCATATGTCTTCTAATCAATAATTATCTAAATTGATAACAATTAAATGCCAAAATAACAAAATTTGTAGAGGTGTGCAAACAGAGCAAAAGCAAGATATCCTTGACCAATTGCCAGAAAATGTAAGATGACTTGGAAAAAAAAAAGGTTTACGTACAAGTTTTTTGATGCCCTGCTTAACAACCCAGACTTCTTTCTCATTTGCTTTCTTGTCTGAGAGATATCTGTTATAATCATCCCAAGCCTCTTTGGTGGCGGAGACTGCAAATATAAAAATTAGCGGACCCCATGTACTGGCAGGATTTACTGGAGTGATAAGTGACCACAGCTGGAGGCAGGCAATCAGCAAGAAGTACTGATTCATAAAGCGGCTGAAAATATTTGAAAAAGGAAAAAATGCTCAGAAAAAGGTGAGGTTAATAGGACTAAAACAAACAAATAAAGAAAATACATGTTAGAAAGGATTTTCAAGACACCTTCTTCTTCTTAACTAATCCTAATTGGGAAAGGGTATTGGCTTAATTTCCTTTTGGTGACAGCACCTCTCTCTCATTTTTTTTCCATTTTTTGGACAGTTGCAAAGACGGGAGAGTACCTTACTCAAAAATTCTACAATGGACAATGAGAAACAATAAAATGAATAGAATGAAAAATCACCTGAATTGCTCCCATAAATTTTTCGGAAGGAAGTTCATTAATGTATATTTTCTGTTTGATAACCGGTTGGCACAATAAAGATCTTGTGACGTTTCATCATCATTGATGTAAATATATCGCTTCATTTTGACTTAAAAGCAAACAGTAGCAACTAACACATTGCTTTCCAAAAGGGCCACAGTGCTTCACAGCACCAAGGAATCCTGTCAAAAAATTGCAATTCATAGTTTCATAGCAGCCAAATGAAAAAATTTTAAAAACAAAGAAACTAATTAAGGCATACACAAATCAGTGCTGCCCAAGAAAACAAAAAAAATAGCATCAATGTGCATATCTGCTTTCTCTCATGACAGATGAAGGTAATGCGGTGGCAATACGAAATCAGTCATTCACCTTAAAATGCTATGCAACATACAAAATATCAACTTGTCATACTTGACTGCAATAAGGTATAATTCCCAGTGGTACAACAAGTATCAGCATATTATGGGCTTCTTTTAAAGCTCAGAAGGATACAAAAGTAAACAATATATCATCATATCCTTAATATCCATTATACTGGCATCTTCAAATTTCAGCAACCTCAGTAAGAGTTCCGTTAAACCAGAAAGCAATACGACCAACATTTACAATTAACTAGATAAAAAAGCCATTTTGTTTTTTCCTTGAAATCATTAGTTTTTCTTCTTAAAACCTTTCCTTGTTCCAGGGAGCATTAAGTTGGCATTCTTCGTTTATACTGGACAAGTGTCTAATCCACTAGAAAATGACAAAACTCCTAAAATCACTCATAATTCTCTGAGAATATATCTAGAAACCACATTCTAATAATGCAACTAAATACAAAGTCCTCAGTTAGTTGCTTGCAAGAACATGCAAAATTGAGGTCAACAAAACCAATGATTGTATATTTCATGGGTAACTAACCATTAACGCTCATTGCACTCGTACAATAAACTAGCAATTCACTTGGTCTCTACATAATCAAACAAAACAGCTCAAAAAGAATTCATCAAATTATCAGATGAAAAATATTCATGTCACAGACCTTGATTCAAGCTAATTCTACAACTTTTCAAAATCAATATCACCTCAAATTAATATTTTCACTTCCTAAATTATGTAGCATTCCGCATGCAACAACTAAAGATTTCTACAATTTGATAAAGACTAATAGAGAATTTTATTCAGAGATCAGAAGGGAAAAAGAGAAAGAAAAAAAGAACCTATGAGAGATCATACCTTATGTTGGCCCTTCTCGTTAGCGGGCTCGACCATTAATCTTGGCGTCTTCTTGTTTCGATTGAATAGCAACGGGAGCGTTGACCACCGTTTGACCGTTTTGTATTGGACAATTTCAATTAGTGATGAGGGCATTTGCCATTTTCTCCAACTCTGACTGCTGATGTGCCGGGACCCGGAGAAGCATGAATTGTCAAATCACAACCGCCTATTTTGCACATGGGTTTTGCCCAGAATCTAGATTTCCAAATCAGATGTTAAAAACTTAGGAAATTATCATGCGCCACTTTTTTTTTTTTTTTTTTTCACCCAATCACTATAAAATTTTAACATATATCTTACATAATATTTTTTTACATATTTATATTAATTAGTCATTTTTACATTAACACTATTAAATAATTTTAATAAAATAATAATTTTAACCCCAAATAAATTAAAAAATTATTTTATTTTAAAAATAAAAAAATATAATGATAAAAATATCCTTAAATTTAATAAAAATAAATCCTAAAATTAAAATTTTTATTTTTTTAAAAAATATTTTAATATAAAATTATAATTATAAAAATAATTACAAAATTTTGGAATTTAATAAAAATCTCCTAAATTATTAAAATTTTAGGATTTATTCTTTTAAGAAATAAATTCAGTTATTTTAATAAAATTTTACAAAATTATAATTTTTTAATAAATAAATTCATTTATTTATATTAATTTTTTTAAAATTATAATTTTTAATAAAAATAATTATTAAAATTTTGTAAAATCTAAATTTAGTAAAAATCAGTTGAGCACCTCTATTCAGGATTTATTTTTTATTAAATTTAGGAATATTTTTATGATTATGATTTTTAATTTTAAAAGTTTTTATAAGCTAAAATAGTCTTTTAATTTATTTGGGGATAAAATTATCATTTTATTAAATTTATTTAATAGTATTAATGCAAAAGTGGCTAGTTGATACAAATGTGAAAAAAAAAGGTAGTGTAAAGTATATGTTAAAATTTTGTAGTGGTTGGATGAACATAAGGTAAAATAAAGATGGTGAAATGATAATTTCCCTAAAAACTTTTGGCCATTAGGCAGTGATTTTTTTTTCCAGGATTTGAATTTTTTTAAAGGATTAATAAATTTGAGTATAAATATTTAAATGATATTTGTTTTTAATGTCTAAATATACATTTTGTTAAATAAAAAGTATTTTAAATATGGTTATTTAACATTTACATCCTTATAAATCAAAATAAAAAAGGGGATTAAGTTTTATAATTTAAGAAATAAATATATTTAATATAGATAATTTCATAATATAATATTTACTTCTCATTTGAACCTTTTTCTATTTAGACAAAAGTCAATTTTTTTTAATTTAGATGTAAATGTTTAAAAATTAGACATAAGTTATAAGAAACAAACAAGTAAATTTAGAAAGAGATAAGAAATTACTAAAATTTCAGACTTTAGACGTTTAGTAAACAAGCTCTTACTTGGAATACTTAATTTTTATCCTAACTAATATTACAAATGATGTATTACTATTTAATTAACTGAAGTAATAGTTAATTATTAAGTCTTTATCAATTCTAATATAAACAGTGAAATTCTATTAATAATACATTAGTTGAGATAAAAACTAAATATTTAATTTCTCTTAAACAATCAAATTAATTCTTTAGTATGATGTCACGATATAACTTTTAATTACTATATTAAATAGTATACGCATGTAACATCCCATACTAATATTTGAGTAATTCATCATCTAATTTTTCCGTTAACTAATATTGTTGTCTTCCAGAAAATTTGATTAAACCTAGAAGTCCCATGACAACAAAATTAATTTCACAACAGAAGAGAAACTAACCTTTGAGAATTCTTTGGACATACAACAAATAAACAAACACAAGAGTTTATCTCCACTGATATGCAGCTTTTAACTAGTAAATCAACACATGAGTTCATCTCTATTGATACTCAGCATTTGGCAAATAACCAACAAAGGAGTTCCCCTCCACTTATACACATCATTTTTACTAATAATCAAATATAGGAGTTTTCAAAACACTACAAAAGAAATTATAGGTAGAGCTTTACATCAGACCGCTAGGGTTAAACTTTTACTCACTTTTGTCTAAAAAATGAAATTGACAAGGAGTGAGCTGTCATACTCAGTAAGTAGAAATATGCTTAATAAACAGAACAATACCTTTGCTCAATATTTTCAAACATTCAAGTTAGCTTTAAGTTTAGAGCAAACACATGAACTTTTGTATAGAAGCTTTGTTGAATACTATTTTGCTTAAAAAATTCAAACTGAACAGTCTGAATTGAATTCAAATCTAGAAACATTTATTATATCAAACATATTGGAAAACATATACCTTCTCAAAACATCTCGAAATATATATCATATTATGACATATCATATGTGAAGCTAATGTCAGATAGTGTCACTTGCACTCATAATGATCTAGCATAGTTCAGAACACATAATTTGCATGATAAAATAGAATTTTACTAGTGAAAGTCACCTAGTTCTCCTGCTGACCTAACTAAAACTGAAAATATCATATTAGAAATAACTGTCGTCATTGAGCCAAAACATTTAAATTACATTCATTAAATACAAAGCTGAATTCTCGTATAGCAACCCATACATAGCACTTCGTGGCACATTGACCCTTGAAAGGTGGCCTTCGTACTGCTTACACTCTTTAAATGGAACCTTTTAATCCAAACTTGTCTAAACTTGAGCAAAGATCATTTAAATACTTATTCAGTTACACAAACATATTTACAAAACATATATAGTTGTAGAAAAATAATCTGGACAACATTTAGAACACAAAAGTTCATCATGGACGGGTCTACTTACTTGGATCCAAAGCAAATCTTAACCTTTCACTTACTAATCCAAAACATCACCAACACATCCTAAGATTGAAACGTATGTTGATTTATATTAAACTCATATAGAATGAATCTGAACCTTAACTGAAATCTTATTCACAAATGAATTACTGAAATTCTGCACAAGAATCAGCATCTAAATATAGTTCACACGCTTAAAGACCTTAAAAATTTAAATATTCTCCAGAATATTATCTCTACATGCGAAATAATTAATCCCCAAATTTCAGAATTTATTACTTCAAAGGTTAAAAGATCTATTTCTAGGGAAGCAATAGAATCTGAACCAAATTTCACAAAATGTTTGAAAGCCAAAATGAACATCAAAGTTTACAAACACTACAGCATATCAAACATACAAGTGTCTAGTATGATTCTCCAAAATTTTAGACTTTTATTCCTTGTGTATTAGGATTTATGATTTTTTAAATATTCAAAGGTCAGTTCTATCATAATCTTCCTTCAATAAATAATGTTGATTGCCTCAACAATTTAGCAATCCAAAAGGCCACAAAAAATTATGAAAATTTACAAAGAGAGTTGTACGTATATCAAGCAGTAACGGCTCTTTCCCTCAGCAAATTAGACAGTTGCTTAGAGCCCCACAACATATAAAGACCCCAATTTTTTTTTTCAAAATTATAGCTATTACATTTTTAATATATATATTATTTTATAATAATCTTTTCCATAAATAAATTATCAAATCCCTGCAAAATCTATTTTTAACGTTAAGATTAATAATTTTTATCCTATTTATTCGTATAAAATCTATAATTAACATTATTTCATTTAAAACTCGATAAAAGCCAAATATTTGTTAACTTATTGTCATCCACTACTAGTTTTTATTGATTAAAAAAAAGCACCACGACAATTCCCAATCCCTCTCAATTTCAAAAGCTGAATAGGCTTTGGTGATTTCCCTTCATCAGTCTCAATCTCTCCTCCATCAAAGAATAGGTAATTTATTTATTTTAATTATTTTCTTTATTTTTATTTTTTCGTTTGAATATGATTGGCTCATTCTATCCCCTTGCTTGGATTTTAGGGCATGTAAACTAGTTTCTTTGATTGTTGCTTAAGAAAAAGAAAAACAACTATTTCCATTTATTACTGCTGATAAAGTTTCAATCCATCAAAGTTAAAATTCTTAAATATTTAGGTTTTTTTTCTATTCTCTTCTTAATTAGTTGTATTATTTTATCATTATTGTTTCTTTTTTAAATATTATTGTGTTCATAGGTTGTTTTCTTTTTAATAATCTAGCATAATTGTTTGCTTGTTTACTCTTTTTTCCCTAAAAATGTCTACTAGAAAATATGCATTAGGATATGAAAAACTTTTAAAAAAAAAGTGAAGAGTAGAAAATTAGTACAATCTCAAAAAGGAGCTCTTGATAGATGTGAATTTGAGTGAAGCATCAATAATTGATGAATAAGATCAAACTGAATTAAAAGATGATGAACCAATTAATGAAAATAATGACAATGAAGATAATAATGATCAAAATTGTGATAATACCCTTACAGGAGATTGTAATAAAATTATGAATGAAGATGAAACTAGATATAAAACTGAAGATTTTGAAGAGTATTGTTTTTCAAATAATATTTATGATCTTGGTAGATGGGAAAATATAAATAATAAATTAAGAGATTTCCTAGTAAAGAAAGGTCCAATTAGAGATAATGATTTAATTTTTTCAAAAGGATGAATTTTCTAGGCATTTCTCTATTACATACTAATTAAAAAAATACCCAATGGAGAAAAATATAATAGAAGGCGGCTGGTTAATTCAAAAGATTTTGATAAAGTATATTGTTTTTGCAGCAAATTATTCAATACAAACTCCAATAAAAGTCAACTAAGTAATGGAGGAACTAACGATTGGAAAAATCGTAGTGTTAAACTTAAAAGTCATGAAATAAGCAATGAACATATTACTAATATGAATTTATGGGTTGAATTAGAAGTAAGATTATTGAAGAAAAGAACAATTGACAAAGATATTCAAGAAAAAATTAATAAGGAAAGAGATCATTTAGAAAAAGTACTAATAATAATTATTGTCGTTGTAAACAGTCTTGGTAAAAATAATTTAGCATTTCATGGAAAGAGTGAGAAGATATACCAAGATAACAACGAAAAATTTTCAAGTGTAATTGAAATGATTGCATAATTTGATCCAACAATGCAAGAACATGCTAGACGTATTAAAAATGGTGAAATTCATAATCATTACCTTGGGCATAACATACAAAACTATTCTTGATTGTACTCCAGATACAAGCCATTAAGAACAAATGTCTATTGTATTTAGATGTGTGGATATTTAAGCAAACCCAATAAAAGTAGAAGATTTTTTTTTTTTTTGGGATTCTTAAAAGTTGAAGACTCTTCTGGGAAAGGCCTCTTTAATGAACTCATAGATATAATAAAAATTCTTGAACTTGACATTAATGATGTGCAAGGATAAGGATATGTTAATGGTTCTAATATAAAAGGAAAACACCAAGGTGTACAAAAAAAGGCTATTAGAAATCAATCCTAAAGCATTTTATACATCATGTGGTTGCCATAATCTTAATTTAGTGCTTTGTGATATGGTTAATTCTTGTCCTAGAGCTATTTCATTTTTTTTGGAGTTGTACAACATATTTATTCATTATTTTCTTCTTCAATGAAGCGATGGAAAATTTTACAAAATAATATACCCAATTTAACCGTCAAATCATTGTCACAAACAAGTTGGGAAAGTTGTATGAAAAGTGTGAAACAATAAGATTTCAAGCTCCACAAATAAGAGATGCTTTACTTGAATTAGAAGAAATTAGTGAAGATTCTAAAATAAAGAGTGAAACTAAGTGTTTAGCAACATATGAAGTGGAAAATTTAATCATATTAGGTATGATTATTTGGTATGATATATAACTTGTTAACTCGATTAGGAAGATCTTGTAAAAAGAATATATGCATATTGATATTGTAGGTCTTATTTCTTTTTTTGAAAGGTATGGAGAAAATGGATTTATGTCTGCTATAATTTCAACTAAAAAAATTGCAAGTGAAATGGACATAAAACTTAAATTTGATGAAAAACGTGTAATTCGTAGAAAAACAAATTAGATGGGAAACATTAGTGAAGAAAGAATTTTGTCTCTTGAAGAGTCTTTTAGAATTAATTATTTCGTATACATAGTAGATCAAGCTATTTCTTCAATAATGAGTAGATTTGAACAATTTCAAATGTATGAGAACATGCTTGGATTTTGTTTAATTTCAAAAAATTACAATTGTTAAGTGATAATGTTTTAAAAACTTAATAAGTTAATCTTGAAAATGCTTTAAAACATGATATTCTTTCTGATATAGATGGTTTAGATTTGTTTTCAGAGCTAAGAATTTTAAAAGAAAATTTTCAAAGTGAAAAAAAATACCCCACTTGATGTACTTAATTATTAGAAAAAAATTGATTCTTTTTTAGAAGTATATGTTGCTTATAGAATATTATTGATAATATCAGTAACATTTGCTTCAGCAGAAAGAAGTTTTTCAAAATTAAAATTGATAAAAACTTATTTAAGATCAACCATGTCGCAAGAAAGATTAAATGAATTAGCTATGTTATCTATTGAGAAAAATATACTAGCGAAATTAGAATATAAAAATTTGATTAATAATTTTGCATCTCATAAAGTTAGGAAAATTGATTTTAAATAAATGAATTTTTAATAATAATTTTTTTGAATGGTCTAATTCAAACAATTCACTTAAAGCCCCAAAATTAGTTGAGCAGCCCCTACATATATGTATTTAACTATATTCAAAATTCAGAATTTTATCCTTTATATATCCAAAGTCATAAAAGTACCATTGCTTGAGGGTCAAGAATAACAGCATCCAGAAACATGTTTTCATCCAAACTTCATTCAAATTCTTAGTCCCTTATTCAAAGCTAAAATCTATGAGAAATAAACTGACCATAGTTTAACATGTGATTAACAAATTTTAAAAAGTTTAAACCCAAAATACATCGATTATAAAAGAAATAATATTAGCAAATAGATCATATCAGAAATTTCTTAGATATTCGAACATCAACAAAGATCAATTTTATATTTCATACTCAAAATATTAAAAGAATTCACTTATCGAAATCAAAGAAAGTAGAAAATGCTTAAACTTCTTAAGGAAATTTGAATTATGAAAGTAAATGGCATATGGTCCAGAAAAAAAAAAGTGATTTAAGTTCCATATAAAGAGAAGTTAACGACGGTTACAAAAGTGAGGGAAATTGAGTACAAATCAGATAACGGGAAGTTACTAAACTTCTTTAAATCAATTCTGATTTCAAAATTAAAAATAACATAAAAGAAATAAAATAAAAATTAATGTTTTCATTTAAACAACAAAATCAAATCATTAAAACTACATACAAGCACACAGATTAAAGTACGTGGGTATTGCAATGTAGATGACAAATAGTCTTTATTTTTTAATTAATGTAGATTATTATTTGTGATAAAAAGATTGGTAATATTTGAAACCCTCAAATTGTATAAAGTCCCCCTTCAAAAAAATAATTACAAAAAACATTACATCATTTTTAACAATTTCAAACAAATAAGAAATTTGAAAAAACTAACTAATTAATTCTTATTAATTGTTTTATTTTTATTTTTATTTTAATGATTTAGGTGTCCTAACCATCTTGGACCACTAAGGCCATGTTGGGCATATACAAAACCGGGCTGCATTGTATTCGAAGTGCAGACCAGTCTTATTTGAAAAGCACCCAAACCTCCTTGTGCAGGTTAAACTGACGAGCCCACACTGTTCAAATCAGATATGCACTGACCACTTGCAGGTCAATTTTTTTCACTCATATTAATTTTGAATTATAGTTATTTAATTTTGTATAGTGATTGACGATAACAATAGTCATGCCGACAACCATTTGCAACAATAGGAAGCCCCATTGTGAGTGATATTAGTATTGTAACTATTGTTGCATAAAGCTTATGACGAGAGTTATAATGGTACCAATTAAGATTTCAACGGATAATATCTGTAAATTCTTGAGGGTGGTCGGTATTAGTGTTTTTATATTTTTAATTAATAAATCAAAAGAATATTAATTTAATATAAATTATAACATAAAATACTAATGTATATATAGTTCACAACATATGACTGTATTAAATTTATCACACTCTAATACAATAAATTACAGTCAAATCCAAATCTAAGACGGTACTCCAAATGCATTCTAAGGTGTTTTTAACATAAGTTTAATTTGACTAATTTAACATAAGGTAAAAATACTAAACTACCAACAAAATTATTTTAGCTTCACTATTTTTTTTAAAATTCATTAATTGCATAAATGAAATTTTTTTAAAAAAAATGTGAATTTCTTTTGTAAATAAATTCTTGAAATGAGATTGGGTTGGAGGGGGGAAAAATTATGGATTTTATTAAATAAAAAATGGGCCGGGTTGGATTACGTCCAGGCAGCTTAGTTATGTCGAATGTCTCATAAGGCTGGGCGGGATGGGTCTCAAAGTTCATGATCGGACCTTAAGACCCGGTGGATCGGCCTTAAGCCTTTTGTCACATGCGCTGTTATTGAACCTTAGGTTATTTGGAGAGAAAGAGAGTATAATTTTATTTATTTATTTGGGTGTAAATGATAGTCATCTTAACTAACTGTGGTTGCTAATAGTAGGAACTAAATTTGGTATTTTTCATCTTGCAAGAATCCTGCTAGATATATTGTATCTAAATTCGCATGGTTTGCCTTGTAAGGACTTTTTAGACCTTAACCCTTATGCAATAGATGGACGGACAAAAATTTATTGAACTAAATTGAACTCATTTCAAATAATTCCTTTTGATTCGGTTTAAGTTTTAAACCTGTAAGTTTTCGGTCCAAAATGAATTTAAAAAATAAATAAAAAAAAATGTAAGGAAAACCGAATATTGAACCGAGATGGTCACTAATATAGTTATTAAGGTCGTGAGCGCGGCAAATATAAGCCAAACTGACAATAATCAACCGCTATTAAGTTAAGGATAGAAATCTTTTAAGTTGTAGTTTTAAGACAAAAAAATTAAGTTAAGAGAATTCAATTTTATATCAAATAAATGAACGTGCAAAATAATAAAACCCACAACAGTCTTTTTATTATTGAATAATTATTGATGTGACAATTATTATTTAAACAAAATCAGTTAAAGGATGGGATTATTTTAATCTAATTTTTTATTTAAAATTTTTGTATAAATTTTAAGTAATTTGATGATAAATAAATAATGATCATTAAATATCATTTTGATTTTTTCTTTTAAATAAAAAAGTTTAATTTAAAATAGACGACGCGTGTTGTGCCCGAAATCGCAGGCACCTCGATGTCAGAAGAAGCGGTGAGGCAGTAGCCGCCCACACCAAAATATTAACTCACTTGACGGCAACTATGAAGCATCTTGACACGTGGGGAGCAAAAAGAAGATGGACCCCACTTTCACAACAAACCAAAAAGTGATGTTTGACTTAACAGCTAGCTGCAAATACTGGCGGCGAAGCTTTTTTTCCCTCTTTTTTTTTTTGGTTTTTTTCCCTCTCTCTCTCTCTCTCTCTCTCTCTCTCTATAGTCTAACCTTTTGGCACGTCACAAATACCTCGCGGTTTCTCTGCGCCGTACCCATACCCACCGCCGCTTCACGTGCTGTGATCGTTGCATTTGGTCATATTCATCACCGAGTACAGCATCTGCTGACTCTATATACCCCACGCGCACGGTGTGCGCGTCAGCCATTCATACTTGTTCACGCATCAATTCCTAAATTAGAAACAGTACAGTAATGCATGATGGCGGTCTTATTCAATATTTATTCCCTTATTTTTTTTTTAAAATTATTTAGGAATATATAATGAATGTCCATCCACCACTTCTCCATGTAACACATGCATTCGTTTTTCTGCTATTTATTAATAAATTACATAATTCGGTGTTTAACTGCCTTTCCGAAACTTCCTGATTCCTTCTTCTTTTTTTTTTTTTTTTTGCAGATCTCATAAATTATTTCAAAAATAAAAAACATCTTTATATTAAATTCACAAGTGCAAGATGCTCTATTATGCCATGTTTGGGTTGCAAAAAGGGAGGGAAAAGAGAAGAGAAGAAAAGAGAGGACGGTAAAAGAAAGGAGAAGAGAAGAGAGGGAAATATAGAGTATTATGTTTTAGTTGGTGTTTTTTCAAATGAGTAATATTATATTTGCTTACTCTAGATTCTCCAGTGAGATACTCATTAATATGGCATTTTATATGTTATATATTAAGTGGATTATAAAAATAATAAGTTAAAATCAATGAATACCATACGTATGATATTAAATAATCGGTGACACATCAGTAAATATTTTAATTAAGTATCTAGACTAAGTAAGTAGAATGTTGTTGTTTTTTACATCTTTTTTAATAAAAGAAAATAGTATTTTTGATTTGATGTTCTCAAAAGAAAAAAATTATTTAGTTGGTTGTTTTAAAATCGTATATAAAAATGAAAACAGTGAAAATATGTTTGGTTGTTTATTTAAAAATATAAGAAAAGTAAAAATGTGTTTGGTGGTGATTTTTAGAAAATTTATTTGTTGCTTATTATTATGCAATAAAATTTATTTTTTGAATTTTTATTATAAATTTAATAAAAATAAAATGCAAAATGAACTTGCAAAAAAGTGTATTTAATTACATATCACAAATAAAACAACTATAGAACTTATTAATTTTTCTTTTGGAAAAGAATAAAAAAATGTGCATTTAAATCTTTTATACAAAAGAAATCGATAAAAAAAATTATTAAGAATAATAATTGAACATCGGTGAGGGAGAGAGGAAAAATAATTTGTAAAATAAAAAAATTATATATATATATATAAAATTAAAATTATGAAAGATGACGTGACATCACCATTTTATTTTTTTTCTTATATGTATAAGAAGACCTGGTGTGTGGGCCTATGGAGACAACCCCCGACAACTAGCTTTTCTCAATTTTTCTCTTTCATATTCTCCAAAAAGTGGAGAATGCCGACATGACGTTCTCCACTTTTCTTTACAAATGTTGGAGAACGGAAATGTTTTATTTTATAGATTCTTAGTTCATAAGTTTTTAACCACCAAACATTTGTTTTTCTATTTTTTTCTTACAAAACCAAAAACAGCTGCCCAAATGCACTATCAAATACACCCTTAATTTTTTCTATTCGGTTTGGCATGAAATTCTTCAAAGAAAATAATTATTTGTTTTACTTAAACAATTTTTTAGTTAAATTTTTAATATTTATTATTGAGTAAAATTAAAAAAACAATGAGCTGGTTACAATGATGTTTGTCATCAATAATATGGTTATTTAATTGCTATAATGCTGGATTATGTTCTTATCAAAATTACTTTTATTAAAAGTGCTTGATGATACTCTTATCAAAAGTTCTTTTCTCGCAATGGGTGATAAATTATGATCGAAAAATTATTTCATTTACAACTCAAAAAATAAAATTGCAAAATCATAACAAGAAAATATGGTTTTATTTATATAACTAAAAAAAGAAAGATAAATTTACTTAATAGTGAGAGTTGTAGTGCCTCAAGATAAGAATATCTTCACATTAAAATGAAGTAGTAAAATCAAATTATGAAATAAAAATGAATTACATTTCATAAGTCAAAATTAATAAGCTATGGAATGATTAAAATGTCACCACTAAGAAAAAGTTTAACCAATGCTTCCTTTTTCTCATCACCAAGACTACAAAAACATTAAGTTTAGTATTTTCATGAGCAATTAAAGTGGTGATTCTAAATCGTTGTACCATTGTAAGGTCGTTAATCTTCTTCAACTCATCATTTATCCCTATTTGTTTATCTTTGGTTTCTTGTCCTAAAACTTGACTCAAATGAGTAGAAGATTCTTTTATTTTCCAGATGATAAGAGTGGTTAGCATTGTTAGGTCTTCAAGTGACTCTCCAAGCTCTTATGAATCTTCATTTCTTCTCATTTTTTTTAATGAGCTAATTGAAAGTTTTGGTTACTTTTGTGAAGCATGTGAGAAAAGCACATTATCATCCGCATCATCCCTCTCATCCTCAACATTCAAATTCTCTTCTTATGCTTCCTTGTTTACTCTTATCCTCTTAATTTCCTTTACAACATCTGCAGGGCCTCTGCATTTTTTTTCCCCATAAAATGGTCTTTTCCATAGATCATATACAAGTCCTCATAATATGGGGATGCTTTATTTTTAAAATTTATTGCTTCTTTATTACTCTATAAATAAATCATAAACAAATCCTCAAATCACTATATGTTTTTATCAATCTTAATATAGAAGTGGAAACAAAAATAAAAACTTGCTAAATACCTTAACTTTAAAATATATATTAAAGTAAATATATAATCAATATTAGCAGCAAGATAAAATACATATATTGTTCACATAACAAATCCACTACTCATAGCCTTATTGCCAAGCATTCAACTACAAACCAAAACACAACATAACAAATCCACTACACACCTACTATAGTGTTGTTTCTAGGAAAAAAAAAACTTGAAGCTAGCTGTAATTATTTATTATATCAAAACATATAATATAGATAGACATATGAATTTCAATATGTGCAACAAAGAATGCCACTGAAGCTCTATTAAACTTAAAAAAATGAACCAAGGTGTCAAAAGAAAAAATGAATATAAGCATCCCACATAGCCTTCTCTATGGTTATAATTTTCTTTTCTGGATCCCAACCAAAGCTCCTACAATTTGATTCAATTAACATCTCATGTATAATTCGAGATTGCATCTTTAAAGTCTTGATATGAGATTTAATGTATAACTTTGCTTTTATACCATTTTTAGGCAATTTCATTTCTAAAGCAGTTTTAAGAACCTTCAAGTAGCCACTACTAAAGTTATTATTAACATAAAATCTCTCATCATGTTACAAATCTATAAGCAATTCCATGAACTTAGTATCTTCATCCGTGGTTCAAAATCTTGATTTTGGAGGTTGAGGTTTCATTTAATTGTTAAAAACAAAATAAAAACTAGGCATTAAAACTCTAAGACTTCAGCCAAGACAAAATAGCAACAAAAGACTATTAAATATACGATAAAGAAGAATAAAGCAATTAAACCTAAGCTGAAGAACTATAATGTATATTCAAAATATAGTTTATCCTCAATGAACCAAATGCAGAGCACAGTTATCAGAATTAACAATAATCATCAACTTGTGTTCACTCACGCAAAACTTCAAATTAAAAGAGAGAATATTGTTCGTAATAACAAAGAGAGTTTGGTTTTATGTAGCTGTTTCAAACCAAGAATAGAAGTCTACATGCATAGATGAATGCATTAAAGCTGATAATAAACAAGTTGCTCAACACTCTATAGATATTACCCTTAATAAACAAGTTTTATGCCATCAAAATTAAACAACATTAAATTCTATTTTGACTGGTGTCTTCTTAACATTCACCTCAAGAACATGGCAATAAAAAGATTATAGGTCTCTATCATTCAGACTACTATTATTATAACTACAAAAGTTACCACAAACAACAAGCAGTACAAAAATAATAACAAAACATACAAACAATCAACAATAATAAAATAAAATAAATCATTATTAAGAAAGATATCAAAAATAATAACAATGCTAATGTTTTTCGGAAGTCTCAACATATATCGATACATAACAATGTCAATTTGTTTCAAAAGTATTAACATATACCATAATCCAGAGAACGAAATGACAACGTTTTCTAAAAAATTCAAGTAATCTATCTACTTGCTCTCTGTTGATTATACATCTTTTAGGCTAAATTTTGCCTCCATGCATTCCACTCTTTTGAAGTTCTTAATTAGATATTGAGCTACTGAATGATTCAACCCTAATTACATCATCATTTGTTTCCTCAGAAAGATCGCATGGCACCTCCCTTTGAATACAATTGTATAGCTAGCAACATGCTAAACCATATTCTAAGGGTCAGTTTGGTAATGCTGCAGCTTTTAAAATAATTACTGTTAGCTGTGCTGTAAAAATAATTAACTGTGAAGAGAATCAGTTAAGTATTTGGTAAATTTTATTTTCAAAAGTACTGTGAATTTTGAAAGTAGTTATGGGTGTTTGGTAAATCTTATTATTAAACTGCTGTAAGAAAATAAATAACTAAAATGTACATAATGTAGGATGAAATTTACTTATACATATAAAAATGTACACGTACAATATTATAATAAAAATTGCATAGGCATAGAATTGTTTATATATAAACAAACCTAAATAAGACAAACAACAAATATTATAATAAAAATTACATTGAATATGCATGAAAAGGGTGATGAATCACTTACTGTTATTGAATATGGTGATGGAACACGTACTGGATCTTGCTTTGTTGCACTAGAGAAGTTTGATAGAACACAAAATATGAGGAAATAGGGTAAACGAAAGGTGTACGTTAATTATAATAAAAAATTATTAAAATATTGATTTTATTTCCAATTTAAATAAGGATAATTTCGGGTTTAAGTAATAATTGTAAAGATATTTATGGAATTATATTAAAGGATAAAATTAATTCTCAAAATCAGAATCTAAAAGTTACTCCTTCTCTACTTTTCAAAATCAACTGTAGGAGGAGCTGATTCTAGCAAAAGTGATTTTGATTTTTTTTTACCAAACACCAAAATTAGCTTTTATATTTTTAAAATCACTTTTAACCCTCCCAAAAGCAATCCCAAACGGAGCCTAAGTCTTAATAAGATAAAATGAAGGACTTCCAAGAATTGCTCATTGACGTTTAAGCACACTGAAGCATCTTTCAATGATGCTCCTAGCAGATGAATGCTTCATGCTGAAAAACTCTTGTGGATTAGTCGATAGTTTTTTTTTCTAGTCATTAAAATGATATCATTGTCCAAGATAAAGAGCATGAAATCCTTTAGTATTAGCATACCCAACATTCCCAAAATAATAATGACCTATATGATTGAGAAATATTAGGATTTCGAGAAATATTAAGATTTCAACTCATCAAAGTAACATATAAAACAACATACTTATTTCTAGTAATTGACTTATCATTTAGGACATTTAAACCATTTATTTTATGTAAAGCCTAACGAAGTACTCTACCATTAGCAGTTGACCCTTCCCAAGCAATTAAAATATAAATAAATTGCATGTCTTAGGAATATACTCCTAAACATTAGTTGTAATCTCCTGCTTTCAATTTCGATACCGAGGTTTATATGCTATAGACACCCTTACTCTAATATAAGTCCCATCTAGTGCTCCTAAACAATTCTCAATACATAAGAAAAAAAGTTATTGATATAATATGTCACATAGGTATAGTAATTATGACTAGGGTATTATACTTTAAACCGTTTCTATTTCTCATCAGTGGAGTTTCTTAGAACTAGCTCATGCTTTTTCAATTACTCTTCATGCAACTGTATGACATAATGCAATACAATGTTAAAGTACTTGCTAAGTGAGCCTTTCGACCTTATAAATTGAAATCCAATTGCTCTATTTATCACATGATATGATATTATGTATAAAAACACAACAATTTGTTCATGTATTAGATGCTCCATATGTTTCAAGTGTACTGCATAAATTTGTAAAAGCACACTTATCCATTCTAAGTTAGGCAATGTAAGTTAGACATCGTTATCATAAGCTACTCGGTGAAAAATTTTCCTATTTGTGAGAAAATCAAGTATATACATTCCACATCTTAAGGAATTTTTCTAATTATATTTCATCACATATTGTATAAACTTTAGTAAACAAATAACTACTTGAATAGTATGAGATCAATGTATAAAGAGTGCAGCCAATTTCTTCTTTCAAAAACTGGTTGTATCAATTAAGCATAAGTCATCTACTACTATAATAATAATAAAAAAAGGAATATTATCATTTTTCCACTAAAGATTTTCTGACACATCAAGTCAGTATTATAGTTAGGTGAAACTACATTTTACATCAAACGTTTATATTGTTAGCACTTTACCACCATTCCATTAAAAATAAGTTAATATCTAACAAATATGAATTAAAAATCGATTTTTCCCTTAGAGCATAAAAGATGATTTTGTCATTTAAAAAGAAAGAAATTACAAAAAAGAGAAATTTATCATTTGTCCACTAAACGTTTCTGACATATCAATTCAGTACTAAGATTTCCTAAAAACTACATTTACCACCTAATATTTAAGTTATTATCACTTTGCCACGAAAATGTTAAAAATAATTAAATACTTAACTTGTGGTATAAAAGATGATTTTGTCATTTCAAAAGAAAGAAATTACATAAGAGAAATTATCCTTAAAAAGTTGTCGTTTATATTAAAAAAAGCTATTTTTTTTAATTATATAAACATGTTGTTGGGTATTCAAATATCAAATTCCAAGTAATATAAGTTAAACAGTTCAGTTTTGATAATATCACTCAACACCAGCAGCCTTGAACTATTTCAAATACTACAATGGCAACTAAATACTCTAAATTTAACTCTTCTTCATTCAACAATTATGTTAACATTAATTTTGACTTCAATGTGATAACCTCCTTTAAAGTCTAAAATTCGAACATCCATATGCTGTCAGTAATTTTTGGTTTGAGCCCTCTAATAAAAGTCCCCACCCAGTGCCTTTTGGGTCTATTCTTGCAAACAGTTACCTAGTTTTTTAAATTCCTTTTGGTATTCCTATAGTGAGCCAACCTGCTTTATCCTTGATAATGATTCATCAAAGTATTCACACTTGGGTAGGTCCAAATCATGCCCAAAGCTCTTCCTCGAAAACATCCTATGTCACAATTTTTCCTTTTTTCTTTGTAAGCTTGGTATAGCCATTAAGACCATTGATTAGCCACTTCTTCTAAGTAGAATGAAGCCAAAGGTACTTTTTGTATGTTCTTGGTGCCTTGATATTCAAAGAATTGATTGAATCGATTAAATCATTCTGTTAGCTCATCACTTAGATACTTTGCGAACTCAAGCTTAATTGCCTTGGATAAAAACACCTATCGACTACATTCCATGCATTCATGATGATCTTTCTTTTTGCTATTAAATTGGTCATTATTGTTAATTGTTTCGCTGGATCCTGCTTTAGTGGTGAGCAGCACTTCAGATAACTTGTTGATGGTTTCTTCAATATGACACAATTTGTTAGCTACACTTATTTGCATTCTGCTCATGCTATCTTGAAGCCCTCTTGTCACATTCTCTAAGTTTTCAATTTGTTCTTTATTGGTTGTCGTTGTAGTCCTAGGATTGATACCAATAATATGTCCCAATCAAAGCTTGACTAAAATTGCCAAGTACATAGAATTCTCTTAGGGCAAGAACAAACCATTGAATTTTGATAAATACTTGCCGATCTTTTTTATTGAATAGGATGAAACTTAAATACACCAAGTTTACCAGTACTCCTAAACTCAAGATCAAAATCGCTACAAATAAAGAAAATAACTTCTTCTAATGCAATAAATAGGTAAATGACATGACCTATTTCTTTGCAAACATGTGAATGTTGGCCAACAACTTGGACTAAGATCCTCTAACAGCACATCCATCTTTCTATGACCTTCCTATATGTACCTTGGATTTTTTACAGGAACATGTTTTGAACATTGTGGCTTATCACCCATTAGGGATTGTTGGGAGTGTTATTGACGTAGACTCTCCAATGTTTAGGCTAGAGTCTCGAGAGTGGCACGGAAAAAAAATAATAAAACAGAGAAAAAAGAATAAAAGAAAGGCTTGGAGGATATTGTACTCCCTCCTTCAATATATATTTCCACCTCTTACCTTTAAGTGGCGACCTCTTTATATAAGAGAAACAATCAGAAGTATACTTAAGTTGGGAAAACATATTTCCTATGGGATTTGCGTTTGATAAGAATTGTGACTTGTATTGGTTGATCTCGTTTAGATTATCACATGTTATTGGATGTGAGTTTTTGGGCTAGAGAGTCCATTGGTTTATGTCATCACATCGAGTTTGGTAAAAATACTGGTTTAAACACATATAGGATGATTTATGCATTATTATACCCTGAGTTTTTCAAATAACTTTACTTGACTAATCATCTGAGTTTTAATTTTAAAAGAGGTATGACCTAAAAAAATTGATTTGGTTTTGTCTAAACCTTTAAATTTTTTATGGAAAATTGTCATCCATCCACTCAAAAAGACAAAAGTTCTCTTACAAATTAACCACTGCTATAATTTGTGTTTGGTTTTATTTTATCATTTTATAAGTATAATTCTATTTTTAGTGGATGGTTAATACATATTTTCATGTATTGAGTGTGAAAAATTTTTGTAATATTTTTTATAACAAGATAAACTTCAGATTACAGTTAATAAGAATTTATCATTTTAAATGAAGTAAAAATTGAAACACTATTATGCCATTTGATTGTTTATTAATTCCCGATTTATATTATTACAGGTCCTTGATAAGACAAGCGACGACGATCCACGTGACAAGGCTGATTAGGAGAGTTGTAGATCTCACTACACAGGTCTCCCAATCAATGCCTATCACGTGACCCGTCGCCCAACTTTGAATCACTATTCATTATTATATATATCCTCTTGGGACCTATCTATGGTACATATTCTGTAACAAACATCACCCGTCATCCCACCATCCGATCTTCTATTGTTTAGTTTCTCACTCCACATCCAACCACATCCAACGGCTGATGCTGCAGTCTGTAGCTTACAGATTTTGTAAGCTAGTCAAGTCCATCCTCTTGAATAGGGATGGCAATGGGGAGGGGAGGGGAGGAGACCAATCTCCCCGTACCCATCCTTGATATTTTGCGTATGTCCTCGTCTCTTCCCCTTCCTCGTTAAAATTATTTAAGAGAATCATCATCCCCTCCCCGAATAATAACAGGGGATCCCTGAGGGTCCATGATCCCCGAATAACTAATACTTTTTTTTTTCAATTTTGAATTAATCATATTAAAATAAAATTTAAATAAAAGTAAAGTTCGAAATATATCTTATATTAATATCCATTACAAAAGTCACATACATTAAATTAGTAAGTAACGCAGCATGCAAGGAATACAAACTATCACGAACAAATTAATAGCCTAATACAAAATTGTTACAAATAAAATCAAATTTAGATTCAAAATTAACTTTTCAATGGTGGCGTGGGCACTTTATAAATGTGGATTATTTTCTTTACAGCACAATAGTTAAGTCGAAGCAAATCAAGAGCAAATATTAGATTAGATTAGATATTAAAATTGTGATTTACTGTGGGCAATTATAACATCTAAAAATAAATAAAAAATAAATTTAAGATAAATAAAAAATAGGTTTAAGTTTAAAATATTTAATGAATATTAAAATTAAAACAAAAGTTTTGGGCTAATAGAATTTGTCCAGTCTTTTTAATGTCCTAAATAAAAATTTAAGACTTTAATTAGTTAATTAGGCTTAAAATTTTAATAATATAAATATTTTGATATTTTTTTATTTTTACCAATACTTATAATTTTATAATTCAAATTTTATTATTTATTTACTAGTAATTTTAAAAAATAAAAAATAAATTAAAAATTAAAATGAAAAAATGAGTAGGGGATGGAGATTCCACCTCATCCATGTTCTCTCCCCGAATATAAAATTAGATAAAATAATTTTTCCGTTCCTTCTCCGAATAAGAAATTAGGTATGAAATTATTCTCATATTCTTTTTAAATAAAAAAAATTCTCAAAAATATCTGTTTCCGTAGTGATTTTTACCATCCCTACTATGATTTAACTACAGATTGAAGTTGTTAAAAAGGAAGGACAATCCCCGAGTCACATTAGGATATATGGTCGCTCCATTAACAAATCACAATCATCAAACTGTTACAAAACGCGTGAGCCACGTCTCGCCGAGCCGTGTCCTCCCTGATTGAAATTGCCCTTTTTATTTTATTATTAAACCATGCGTGCATGTAAATGATATCTCTTTCAATATGTACGCGCAAGTATGCGACTAAATTTTTTATTTTTTTTAAAAAAAAATTAAAGAGAGAGAAAATAAGATCCTTTCCATAAAATCGCCGGCCGCAGAAAGCGGACCCCACCGAAAGCGGCAGGGACGGCTTCGCTTTAAAAATTAGAAAGGAGGAAAACAGGGGAAAGTGGGATCCACTCACCAACCTATGTTTCCTTTCACGCTCCGCTATGCTTCCTGCTCGTTACGACGTTACCTAGTAAATTACTCGGTGATTGTTTTTATTTAATTTATTTATTTCCAAAAGTTGGACGGCCAAATTACACGTGCCGGCCTCCGCATTCACAGACATAAAACCCGTCAACACGGACTGGGGGGGGTCCCACCTCCACTGGGGAGAGCGACTCTCGTGATTTGCTCTCCTGCTTTAACAAGATCTGATTTTGCCGTCATGGAGTTTCTGTTTGGCACCAACACTTAATATTTTATAATAGATGAAATTCTACTCGCTTTTCATTTTTGTTTTGACAAGACAAGTAAGCTCAAAAAATTGGACTTAATACAATCAATTTCTTTTTCTTTCGCTTTTTTTTTTGTGGCTACACGTGGCAGCGTTCAATTTCGGGAACCTTAATTTTGATTACCTATCATATCTTGCAAAAATTATAAGAATAGATAATCTATTCTTTATTTTTTTTAAAAAAATATAATCTTTATCTTTTTAAAAATATTCAGCAACTAAAAGAGCCTTTTATATATTGAATCAAGTGTTTTAATTTTTCAAGCGAGGACGGGTGGCAAGAAATTTCTGAAATATCACCTCAGCCATGTTAGTACATGTCCTTTGAGATCTAAGACAACTGAAATTTAATTTACAACTCAATTGATTAAAATTAATTTCGATGGCTTTGCAAAAGATAATCCTTTTCGTAAGTGATTCGCCCATGCATCCTTTCAATTTATGAATCATCAACACCCCCCCCACCAAAACAAAAAAAAGTAAAAATCGTTAGTGTTGTAGAAAGCACAAAAGAATCTTACGTAAAATATACATACACATAATTTATCAGGGAAAAAAGAATTTACTTCTTTTGAGTTTTAGCAACCTTCAAAATCTTCCTTGAAAATGTCATTATTTATTATTATTTTTTTTTCTAATATCGTACATGTACTCTTAGATTTACACAATTTTTATCAAGGATGAGTGTAACAACCAACCTAAAATAAGAACAATGCTATTAATGGAAACAAATCATTGCATTAGTGAACTTGGACGGTTGGGTACAACAAAAACAACCAGAGACATAAGTTTATAAATTCTCTTAGCTGCAAAAAAAAGCAACCTTAAACTTATTTACATCGTCGGACAAACCGTATTAACCGGCTCATCACTATCCGTCCATCCCGCTCCAAGAAATTTAGCTTTTAAAAAATATATTTAAAAGAAAAAAAACCTATTAATTCATTTCCATCATAAATGTTAAAAATCAACGGTTATTAACTACTCATGCGTCAACCACTGGTGGGGCCAGATTAAGATCGAGGTTAAGAACCCTTCTCGGTTTACAATCAACGGCTGCAACCGATGATGATTCAGTTTCAGTCTCATTCCGTACCGCACCGTTAAACCCAATTCCAGCGGAATCGAACCGGACCGGATAAACCGAACCCATCAAGTTCGATCCCCCAAACCCGTTAAGAAACAAAACAGGAGGAGCCGCCCCGGTCACGCACCCACCTCCCAACGCCACCACTCCCGGCTGCTGATACACAAACGGAAACCGACCCACCAGTCCGTTTCCACTGCCAAAACAACCCACGTGGCGCGTGACCTCACGCTCTACGTTGGGCTCCATCGGCGGAGGGCTGGACGAGGACTCCACGGTACTGCTCTGGCTCGGGCTCTGCTGGTTGTTGCTATTCTTGTTGATGGCCACGATTTCGCTGGGTAAAGGGAAGTTCGTTTTGGCCTTCGAGCCGCGAAACTCACGCGCCGCGGCGTCGTAAGCCCTGGCGGCTTCCTCAGCGGTATCGAAGGTGCCAAGCCACACGCGGCTCTTCTTCCCGGGGTCTCTTATCTCGGCAGCGTATCGGCCCCAAGGCCTCTTTCTAACTCCTCTGTAATGCACCTCTTTCTTATTGTTGCTCCTGTTGTCAATGTTTTTCCTGTTGCCACTAATTGTTCTCTCTTTTGGTGCCATTGTTTTTTTTTTTCTTTCTGTTTTTCCCTTTGAAAGTGTGTGCTGTTTTTGTTTTGGAGAGGAAAGGGGGGGCAAATTGTGGGATTTTATAAAGGAAGTTGGGGAAAAAGAAAGGGGCAATGTGGTTGTGGTTGTGGGGGAGTGCGCGGTCAATGCGGGATTTGACTGAGGCGCCGCCCAAGCGAGTGAGAGAGAGGGGACAATATGATAACGTTGTTTGTCTTGTGATACGTGGCACGCGGGATTATCGAGACAAGCGGCGGGCTTGAGGTACTCTTTCATCCGTGCCGGCATTTGCCTAACGGTGTCGTTATTGCCTCCCTTGACTTTTTGCGTGATTTTTATATACATGTACACACGCTCTCTCTCAAACGCGCAAACATTAAACACCACGCTCCTATCCTATGCTTGCATTTATTTTATTTTATTTATAAACATCCCCTTAAAATATATATATTTGCGTGTTTGTGAATGTATAATATTAATTATTAATTATCAGCTATATGTCAAGAAATGTTTTGAAATGACTTTTAGATTTGCTAGAGCTTTTCTTTGAAGTTGCATATTGTATTCATGGATTGCCTATTAAAACCCTCCCAATGCAGAAATTTATTCTTTTAGGATATAAATTAAACCTTGATTCTTTAATTAAAATCACTTATTACATAATTAAGCAAAACATTTTACTTGCATTTTTTGTTATTTATCTATAAATATTATCCTTTTTTTTTTTAATAGATGAGCATACGAGACGTGATTTAATCAGATTTTTATAAGGTGCCGATATTATTATACTATAATTAATGAATACCATCAAAATATTAAATTGATTTTCCACCTCAGTAAAAGACAGGATTATAGATCATAGAAAGTTTAATGCACGCCACAGTTAATGGCGTGAGAAAGTAATAAAGGTTTTGAGTGGATTAGCTGACGATTAATTCTTAACATCTGTCAGTGTTGTCAGCCATCGCCGTCTCTCTCTGAATTAAATTTAAACCTATGGAATCGCTCTTTTAGACCGACAGCTAAAAGAAGTGATCATAACAACTACTTAAAATGCGCCACGCGTCCCTTTTTATGCTCGACGCGTCCTTAACGCCAGCTCCCCCGTCAATTGTTTCGGTGTTATCGCCTAATTGCGACTGTCTTTGTCCAGTGACAGATTTTCTTTGAGCGCGTGGATTTGAAATGACTCTTACTACCGTGTTGATGCGCGTGCAGTGTAGTGAACGTAGTACTCTCTTTGCGATTGGGGATTGATCAAAACGAGATCCCGGAGCACGTGAGCCGTGCCAAACAAAATAGTTAGTTAATATATGAATTTTTTTTTTCCGTATAGATAATTAAGATATATAAATTCAGCACAAATTGATGATGAATCGAGATTCTAAGCCATTAAACAGCTAAGATACCGCACTTTACTGACACGTGTTATGCGTCGGCTGCTTAAAGTTGTTGAACAGTGTTAGCTAATAAGAGTAGAGATGGCAATGGGTGCAACAGTAATCGGCACGATACGAATATATTTCGACAGGGCACGTGGCACGATATGATATATATGTGGGCTGCACTGAGTCAGATTTAGAATTTTAGGCACGCCGGCCTTAAAAGTAAGGCACAATTAGAGATGAGTTAAGCATAGCACGATAAAAAAGGTCCGTAATAAACACGTTTTATGTTTAATGAAGGTAAATTTAAAATTTTATAATTTTATAAATAGCTTGAAATTAAATTTTTTAAATTTATTTAATTCTTAGTTAAAAAACTATAATTGATTTATATTTATAATTTATTAAATAAATATTTTATGTCATGATTTTAAGGAATAAAATTATAAATATTACAATTTTATAAATATGCATTAATATTATTGTGAATTATGATCTATGACTCTATGTAAGTCCAAGTTATGTATCAAAAAAAAAATCCAAGTTAACAATTAAGTTAACCCTTAAGAAAAATTTATTAATATTATTGTTGTTAAGTATTAAAAAAATTCTAATACTATAAGGTCAAACTTAGTAAGTAATATTACGTTCTCTTACTATTATTATTTTATTATCATTGAATGTGGATTTGAATTTTAAATTTTTGATTCTATTAAATTTGAATAAAGGGATAAACCTAAAAAAAGTACATAAACTAGAAAAAAAGAAGACCAATAGCTTGGCATGTGCTCTTAATTTTTTTTTTTATAAAAAAAACTTATCGGGTTTTTTTTTCTTAGGCACGACACGAGTGGACACGACATGTATTCGGGCCAGGCCTTAGTAAAAAAAAAATTAGGCACGGCACGACACGAAACACATAGTGGGCACGGCACGGGCATGAGCACGCATGGGCCTTACTTTGTCAGCCCGACCCATTGACCATCTCTAAATCAGGGAAATGATGGGGTATTAAAATCTTATTTTAAATAATATGGCATGTGAAATGCCATTAATTAACTGGTTAGTGATATTTTATAAATTTTAAGTGAATTATTTATATTATTTTATTAATTAATGAATGAATTACATATCATTGGAATAAAATTTAAGATGTAATAATAAATATCGATGGTAATTTTAGAATAAAATTTTGAGACATAAAACCACCGCTCTCACTGACCTTAAAGTCTTCAGTTTTGCTTATCTGACTGACTTTCTACAGTCGTCATTGCGGGGATATAATTTCAAGTTCTAATCGATTGTAGTAAGTAGCCATCGCCCTCCAGTAGTAAAGAGAGGGAGCTTCTCTCTCTGGCAATGTTATTTTATTCTCTGTCCATAGCATTTTTTTAATGTAATTTTCTTTGTTTTTTTTTTCTCTTTTTTCATTTTCATTGCATTATCCTTTTATATTTTTATAGTTGGATGTTGCATATCTACCAATTTTGAGGTTCTTTCGATGCCAGAGGTGGTGTTGTTTCAGCTTCTTTATCAAAATTGTGTCAATGTTCATATCAGGATGACATGCCTGTATTTGAGTCATTGAGGGGTTCTAATAGTTGTTGCATTGAGAACTTGGTGGTTGGGATGAGCAAACAATGGCATAGGACAAGGGTTTATCAAGAGGCCTTTGAGGATTACTCTAAGAGAGGCAATTTTATTTGTTGTTTGTATTTTGTTTTAATATTATGGGACCATTTCAAACTATTTTTGAATGCATGGTGGTCTTGAAGTCAACTTACTCGTTCATTCTCCTCATGTTTCTATGATTCTTTATTATTGATAGGGATTATCTCTACGTTCCCACCCTGTTGACTTCGTGTCCTTGACCAATTCATGGCCTTGGCCGAGAGTTCCTAATTTGCCACCTCAACGAATCCTCAATTCGTACCTAATAATCTTCGATCCTACCTTTAAAGGATCCGATTTTTCTCTTGGAGATCTTGTCCCCTCGAAGTGGTGCAAGTGATTACTTTCCATATCAACAGGTTATAATGTCCAACAACAACAAAACCAAGCCTAGGAAAACTCTTCTTTCATTCTTTACTAAAGTAGATGATGGTAAATCATCAAATGAGAGAAGTTATATGTACAACATTGATGCCTCAAGTTCTCCACCCAAGTATCAAAGAGTCGAATTTGAGAAAGTTGATACTTCATCTACTATTGAGACCTTTATTTAGAATGTAATCCCCAATTATATTTTTTAATGATTACTTTTTCTATTAACAAACATGAAGATGTGCAGATTGTGTATTTAATTATGAGACCATTTCAACCTAAGCTACAAAACTATCCATTCACTAAACATGGCATACAAAATCATTGATTTTGCTCATCGACCACAACTCATATCAATTACGATATCTAATGAAGTGCATGAGGTACAACTCTTTTTTTTCTAAGTTGAGTTCTATTTTTAACATTGCTAGTGCTTCTTTCAAACTTTATTTTGAGTTCAAATCTATCAAAGAAAAAGAAATTATAGATTTGATAGCTTTAGAATAGCTTAAGAGTAGTGTCGGCTGATCAAGTTAGAACTTTACAAAGGGCCAAAGATACTTGTTTGACCTGACATTTTATTTCAGTTAATACGTTTATTGAGAAGTTTGGTGCAACTTTTGAAGTTTTAGGAAAGATGATTAACAATGGATCTAGTCAATATATGCGTGGAGAAGCTAAATGTCCATACAAGGAGCTGATCAATCCTTTGAGTTTGTGTTCATTTAGCTTTTGTTGAATAAATTCCTTGGAATTTTTGACATAATTTGTCGATCATTACAAACAAAATCATTGGACATCATGAATGCTTTGAATTGTCTCAAGTATAAAAAGACTTTTGTAAGAGTTTTGAGAGAGTAGATGAATTAATTTTATTAGAAGTGTGGTATCCTTCCGCGAAAAGTGAAAAATATGATGTTATTATGCTTGATATAAGTGTTTGTTATTCAGAAGGGCGCTCCTGTTAACAAAAAGAATATGTTACAGTTGAACATCATTGTCACCTTGATAAATTTAACGCTATAGTAAATTTTCAATTGATGGAGTTAAATTGTAGATTCTTTGATCAAACTATGAACTCCTTACTTAGAACTGGACTTTGGTTTCAATTGATGAGCGCAAATAATTTGATATGGACGATATTTGCTCTCTTGCTAACAAATTTTATCCTCATGATTAATTTATTCCAAATGAAGTGCTTGCTTTGAGAAGAGAATTAGAACATTATAAAATTGTTGTGCTTTCTCATCCTCGGTTTCAAATCATTACTTTCCTTTCTTAGCTATGTTGATGATTAGTTGAAGCAAAAAGGTCACAACATCATTTTTTGATTGACAGATTAATTCATCTAGTGTTGACTTTTACTGTTTCCACAACCGCAATAGAGTATGCAATTTCAACAATGGAATTTCTCAAGATATTATTTTTTAGCAAGATGGAAAATGAGTTTTCCCCCCCGATTGTATAGTTATCTATGTTGAAAAATAAATTATTGATTTTATTGACTCAAATTCTATAATTGATGATTTTTATAATTCGAAGCATCAAAAAGTACAACTTGAGTAATGGTTTTGTATTTGAATTATATTTTTATTTTATACTCCTTTCTTTTATAGTTATTTTTGTTTACAATATGAATTTTAGGGATAAGACTCCTAATATTCTCTCCTTAATAGGTGTATTTTGTCAGTTATGTATGAAATTTCATGTTCACTTAGTATAAATTTATTGTTTTTTTAATTTTACCCCAGGGTACTATGAAGGCTTGTAATAAGGAGCCATAAAAGTCGGATGTTGCCGTGAAACCAAAGTTAATGGGTAAAGTTCAAAAGATAATAATTTTGTTAAAAATAGTAAGAGTCACAAGGTTTCTCATCAATACATCAAATCCCTTGGACACAGTTCAAGTGTTTAAGAGTTGTGGCTTAATGAAAGCTTAAATTAGTAACTACTGCTTCCAAACAATAGAACCATGTTTTAGAATTTGATCCATATTTTATATTACCAATACTTAATAAATTAACCTAGTTCAATTTGACAAAATTACCACAGGGAGAATGCTCCTGAACGAAGCATAAATCTCTTCTTTGTTCCAAGATCCAAACTAATTGCTGATGCTTGGGTATATGAACCAAAATAATGGCTTACTAAATCCAATATTTATATTGTTGAAGTCAACAAATTATTGGTGTAAATTTGTTGAAGTCAACAAATTGTTGATTTTGTAAAGCCAAAAAGAAAGAATGGGGGATGGATTTGAAAAATAATAATAATTAAAAATTATATTTTTAATTATTTTATTCTTAGCATAGTAATTCATTTCTCCTATAAATAGCTAAGGATTTCATTCATTTGAAATCATCCCAAATTTATTAAGCTTATAAGTTTCTAAGCTTTTGAGAGAAGTGAGAGAAGTGTGTCTGGGGAATTTATCTTTTCTGCAGAGTGTGAGAGTACTGGGTATATTTGGGTTTCTGGGAAGTGAGATTAGTTACTCAAATATTTGTACTCTATTAATTGTTAAATAAACAATTATTCTTTCTTGCCTCCGTGGATGTAGGTTTAATTACCGAACCACGTAATTCTTGTGTCCTTTATTTTTCTATAATTATTTGGTGCGTTTGATTCCGCATTCCGCGCACAAGTGGTATCAGAGCCGACGGTTCATACTTGGGGGGATATGGCACTGTTCACGTATACGGTACTATTCCCGTATACGGTACTCTTCACATACGGTACTGTTCACGAATACGGTGGAGACGACCATTTGTACTTGGGAGACAGTCTATTGTAAGTAATGTGTATTTTTGCATGTCTAGGAAAGTTTTGTCAACAAAGGCAATAAGAGTCTAAGGATTTTGGTTTTTAATTGGGACCGAGTTCCCGTCCAGTTTCCTGGGAACTTTCTTGGTGCATTTATTCACCCGAAATTAACATCATAGAGACTGTTTTTCAAGTGGAAATAGTTCATTGAAAAAATGGTAGAAGGTGAAACTTCCAGAATTGGAGAGAGATCTATCGAGACTATTTCAGGAGACACTTCAGGTGGGAGGCGAGATTTGTCAAATCGCTATTCAGCATATGTTATAGGAGGCCAGAAGATCGATGTTGAAAAGTTTGATGGGAAAATCAACTTCGGCATGTGGAGGCGCGAAGTTATGGATGCCCTTATTCAAATCGATCTCGATGTTGTTCTGAAAAATAAAAGACACTTGTATGATGAAGAAAATTGGGATTGTATGAATGAAAAAGCCTGTGGTTAGATCAGATCTTGTTTGACCAAGGAGGTGAAATACTTGGTGAAAGATGAGGAGTGTGCGGTGACTTTGTGGTGTACATTGGAGGAGAAGTACTTGGTGAAAAGTCCTGAAAATCGCCTTCATGCAATGAGCCAAATATATGGTTTTCGAATGAAGCCTGAGGTGTTAATGCACGCTCATGTTTCAAGATTTGAAAAGTTACTTGCTGATTTGAAGAATCTCGATGAAGATATTAAGGATGAAGTCAATGCTATGATTCTGTTACACTCACTACCAGATGAATATAGCCATTTTGTGACTACTTTGATATATGGGAAGAGTGTGATCGTTTTTAAAGATGTTTGAACAACATTGACTAGCTTAGAGATTCGGAATAATGATAAAAATTCTTCGTAACAGTATTCTATCGCTAATGAACCAAGATTCACTAAACTGTAGCCCGTGGAAATACTCACTATAAACTAACTTAGATGCCTTAGATTCACTAACTTTCCAAATCCTTGAGGTAATATCTTCCCAAAACAGAACAATTTTCCATCTCAAAATTTTGCAAATTAAATCACTCACAGCACGTTTCAGGTAATTCTTCTGTGTTTAGTTGGTTCTAATTAAAGGCATAATTTAAATTTTTTTTTAAAAAAAGCCAAACCAATTTAAGGAATCTCAAATTTATTGAATTTCTATCTCCTTTGGAATTTCATGAATCAATCTCGTAGCCAAACCATCATCGCCAACTAAAGCCAACAACAATTTAATTAATTCATCTTCCTCTATATTGTAGTCTTTTGGAAAGACATCACAATACGAGAAACATTGTTTTATTGCGGGTGGCAAATCATTATAACTCAATAAAACTGGAGCTAAAACACCTCTTTCAAACTCTTCTAATTGCCACATCTCACCATCTAAAATAATTTGCCGCCCTTTTGAGGTTCTTTTAAACACCAAGAGACTCCCGATAGTTTTGGTAGCAAGCGGAGCCTTTACACTTGCCAAATTTTTTTCTATATACTCCAAATGAGGTCTATTGAAAAAAGCTATTTGTTTGAATAATGACCAATATTCGTGTTCAGATAGTTCCTTAATGGAGATAATATCAGTTGATTCCATCATTTTGGCAATTGTCTCCTTACAAGTAATAACTAAAATTTTACTTCCACGTTGTCCAATTATTAGACGACGTCGGAATGACTCTCATTTATTGTAATCTTCTGTTCTCAAATCATCTAAGACAATAGATTTTTTTTTTCTTGCAGTAGATGTATATATGCGTTCTTTAAGTGAATTTAGTTCCCCTAAATTTGGGGTGTAACCCTTTAAAGCTTCAAAAATTACTTTTGCAATCCTAAATTCACAATAAGGGTCCGATACAAACAACCATATCCTCTCTCTTTTTTCTTTTTTTAAGGAAATACCTTCTAAAAAGTTTCGTTGATTTCTTTCATCGTCTTAGCAATGTCATGACGTAGAAGCACTTGTTTGAAACCAAAACAAGGGAGAAAAAGAAGGAACATACCGGCTTCCTAGAAGCCTTGATTGCAATTTGAGCGTTGTAGTGATCCATTGATCACTCATCCAACACACCCTCCATGTCGTAGGATGCCTCTTAAGCTGATCGGGCAGAGTCTAGCACCTCCCTCCTTCACTTGCCTTTGCTGTGCATCAACCACAGCTTGAATGGCTTCAGAATTGCCTTGCAGCACTTTCATTTCTTTTTTAACGCCCTTTACAAGTCTCACTTGATCTTTTGCCTCATCACCAAATGTTGTCGTTAATAAGTTCATTTGTGCTAGCTTTATAAAATTTCCTTGGAATTCGCATTCCCCATCGTGAGCACTAATTGCTTTACCTTTTCTGTTTGACAATGCGTCGTTGCTTTTATTTGTTATCATTGATGTTTAGCTATTAAAGCATATATATACCCATCTCTTGATTTTCTTGACTAATTCTACTTGATCTAGCTTTTATTTGAAATTTGTTAAAAAAAAGTTATCTTGTTCCCACTTCTTGGAAAATAATTAATCATAAGCACTCATAAGCACTTGTTCTTAGAGTATCACCAAAAGACTTTTCAAATAAGATTTTATTACTTATTTGAAGAGAGCTACATCAACATTTAAGGCTCCAAAAGACACTCCAATTAAGATTCTTCAAATAAGAAATGATCATCTCTCTTCAAATTTGAAGAGTTACTTTCTCCCTCTTCAATTTATATTTTATTACTTTTTGTTGAAAAAAAGAGAAATGTGTTTTAATTACTATTGACTTTTCTTTTAAAAAAATAGTTATTTAATTAAAATAATATTAACTCATTTATATTTGAAGAGTCTTTTGGAGAACAATATATTTTTTCACTCATCTATTTGCCACATAGGTAAGCAAATGAATATTTGAAGAGTAAAATTTATAGAGCCTTTTGGAGATGCTCTTAGATGCCTTTTGATGAACTTGTAATTTTATATGTAAAATAATCAAATTTTGTTTTTTTGGAATTTCCCGTAAATTATGGGTAGTTTAAGAGGAAAATAAATTATAACATCAATATGTAAATAGAAATCAGTTATGTTCCCAAGAAACTACGCCCAATAAATCACTCGTTCTATTAGTATCCATTAATTCCTTCTTCTCAAAGCAAGAAATTTGCATAATTACATTTACATCGATCATGGGAATGGTGGAACCAATTATTAGGCATTTAACCCGAGAGTCAATCTCGCATAATACTATAATTTCAAAGCAAGAAATTTGCATAATTACATTTACATATGATTACCTTTTTTTTAAAAAAAAATGGAATCTATTCTTTTCTGGCTTTGTATTACCATTGCAAGCAATAATTAATTAAATGATAATGTTAGGGAAACTTAAGTTTTGATGTTAGGTGTCATTTATTTTATTGGATAATGAATTTCAATAAAATTACTTAACCATTATCTTGTTGGGATTATGTGATCTTTTAAAGCATATTAATTTATTTCTGATTAATAAAATATTTGAGATATTTTTCATATTAATTTATTTTCTGATTAATAAAATATTTGAGATATTTTTCAATTGCATAAATATATTGAATAAGGTTCGTTTAATCATATTATATGTATTTATGTGATTATTATATGGATTCATAGAAGACATAAATACAAGTTATTTTATGATTAAATAAATTAAGTTCGTAGTTGATTAATAAAGTTGAGCGCTCTATTTATGTTTAGACTATAGTAAATTCATTAAATGATTTATCTTAATCATGTATGAATTTACTAATGTAGTTTGACTACATTGAGCTGGATCACATATGAGATTTAATTAATCTTGAAATGACTGTCAGACTTATTAAATTTCATAGGCATTGATTTTATTGTAATCTTAATCTTGAGTTAGTTATAATTTCATGATTGTAATTGTTATTCCATTTAAATTACCAATGGACACGAAGCATTTGTAGTCAAGATTACCCAGTATCTTGGTGGGAGCAATTATGAATATTGGAGTTATAGATTAACAATATAGAATTTGTACAACACATTTCTTGATGGGTTTTCGGCACTTGATCATAGAATTCTCTGGCCAGAGTGTGTCAACATATTTATTATGTTGAAAATAATCATTAGAGAAAATCAGTAAATATCAAGGAATAAGATGTAATTAAATCGATTGGACAGTTGAGATATCGATTTAGTTAACGATGTGGTACAAATGATTATACAGTAAAGAAATCAATGTGGCTTGGGACGAATTATTATTCGAGCATACAATTATGGAGGTCAGTTCCAATCTTTTAGTGGAGTAGATTTAGAATTAAATAATTGAGCTAGTTTAATTACAGGCCTAATTATTGTAGCCATTATTGTATGTGCTCAAATGATCCCCGGGTTAGCTCATTTAATTGACTGCACCACTACTGGATTAATAAGAAAGATAACTAGCTATTTAGGTTAAAAGACTAAATATATTATTTAGTGGGAGACTCCATTAATATTCTTGAGTGTAAGGGGCATTGTGTTATTTTACAAGGTGGGACCCTATAACATAAGAACAAGTAACATGACTTTTGTTTTAATTATTTTTTAATTTAAATCAAATGGGATTTAATAAAATTAAAAAAATAAATAAAATGGGGCCTAGGGTTTCCACTAAATAAAAATATAAAAATGCTTATTTTCTCTAAAGAAAAGAGACAGAGAGCCACATTATACAGTTCAGAGAAAAAAAAAATTTTCTCTCTAATTTTGAGAGAAAAGTTTTCTCCTGCTAGTTGCTTTTAGTGGTGATAAAGACGTCCATACGTCAAGTGCAGATCAAACTTGAGTCATAGTCTGGAAGATTTTTTTGTGGTGGATCGTGATCTAACATGAGTGGTAGTTACAGATCGTGATCTAACAGGAGTGGTGGTAACGGATCGTGATCTGGGAGCCTAAATCACTTCAGCGAAAAAAACCAAATTGAATTTTCAATGTACGATTTCTAGATTACAAATTCTTATATATTGTATGAGAGCGATCCTAAAATTTTTTATAAAAATATTTAAAAAACTGATTTTTCTCGAACACATCTAATAAATGAATACAAAATGAGATATTTTGTATAGAGATATTTATTGCTCATATATGCGTCGCCATAGACAAAGGTTTCGGCCCTTAACACGATTTGGTCACAATCAACTGAATCAAGAGCAAATAATCTTGCCTGCAAGCACGCACGCACGCAATGGTCAAATATTAGAAATCAGTCAAATTCTTTCCAGCTATGAGATAATTCTCGGAAATAATTGTAACATACTGTACACAATTTGCATCATCGAAGATATAATAGAAGTTATACATTTGGGACCTAGTACCTACAACGTAGATAGTAATCATATTAGAACTTCATGTTCTAATTAAAAAGGGTTAATTCTGGTCAAGACTATAGAACATATGCTAATAGAGATGTTCTTTTCTCAGTGATGCCAACATTATTACATTTAAAATGAGATTATGTTTCATCATACAAAAATAAATAAATAAATAAAGATTTCATGGAGTCAGATTAAGTTGAGAGGCTGCAGCAATCCTCCTATTTCTCTTTCTATGGTGCTCTCCATAAATCTTACAAAATTTATATTATTTAAGACAAAAAAAATTAATCTTCTGTAAATTACAATTAATAGTTTAATTCCATAGTGCACACAGCCACTGAACGTCAGCGAGATTTTTTTTATATTTAAACTTATAAACATAATTTTCTTATTGGTCAACTATTACTAAATAGGGATAAATGAAATAACACAAATCAAATGTCTTTGAGAAACTTTAGATTCTTAGTTTTATATACAATTTCTCATCTTGTATAAATGGATATAAAAGAAATAAACTTACTTAAAAAAAAATATTATTGTTCATTAAAAATGCGAGCATTATTCTCGTTTTCAGTGACCATTTCTTTGACTAACAATGTTTTGTTTCCAGGGATTCGAATTCTATGCAAAGGAATCAAGATTTCACGTTCTTCTCTGTTTAATTCGGTTATTAATGAAAAAATATAGTAACAATGAACTAAACTATTATCACGCATTATAAAAAAAAATTATACAAAATTCATAAATATTCTAATTACCACGTTGAAATTTATAAAATGACACCAATGCCACTTTAACGTAGTTGAAATGTATAAAGCGTATGATATAAATAAGGTCGCAATTTCTTTTTCACATTCCTATTATGTTTTTCTCACACAGATATAATGCTTTTTTTTCTTTTTTAATGTCAAAATATAATAAAAACCCAACAATTCAAAATCTCATTTCTTGCCATTTTTTTTTAATTTACTTTCTTTAGTTTCTTCATTCTTTTAAATTTTATTTATTAATATACATTCAAATATTGGAGGAAACTAATTTAAGAATTCATATTATATAAATAATAATCTCCTTGGGAAATTAACAAATCAACATCAAGGCCACTTCGGCCTTGGCCGAAGTGGTGGGCTGCTGCCCTCACAAGCATTGTGAGGGCAGCGGTTCTAGCCCCCACAAAAGCATTGTGGGGGCTAAATGTTCTTTATATCCTTCTCCCTTGCGAAATGCAAGTGGAGTATGGACATCCTCTCCTGTGAGAGGTTATTTGTATTGGGCATGTACTTCATAGAATTCATTGTAATAATGTAAGTCCCAATCATGTATATCTGATTGTAAATATCAGTGTAATATCTCTGCTACAATAAGCAGTTGTTGTAAATATCTGTGTAATGCAGTAATCTGATGATTAATCAGTCTCAAAAAAAAAAAAAAAACAAATCAACATCAAGATCTATCAAACAGCCGCCCACAAATATGAGAGCCTGTCCAACTCTGACAATATTAGACAGTTCTTTTTAGGTGTGATCTTGGTTAAAATGAAAAAGAAAATGTATAAAAAAGAAATTACTCATGTTTTACCATATAACACTTAATACTACCACTTATTAAACTTAATTATGCAAATGAAGAGGAAATTAACTTGATAATTGAATAATTTGTGTGTTTACTGCACATACAACCGCACACAAATATTTTACCTCTTCAATCCATCTCTGTTTGTGTCGGTTATTTCCCTGCCTTTCAGAAAATCATTAGTGATTGGTGCCTTTTTTTGTGCTAAGGCAAAAATATTTCAATCGTTGATAATGTAATGTGAAAACCTACAAAAATAAATAAATAAATCAGTTTTTTATGCTATTTTTTTAAATATAAAATCAAATTTCAAATTTATTTTTTCTCCACTTAAAAATTTCAGAAGAATTAAGTTAAGATTATCCTTTTGTAAATTGATTATCTTCAAATCACCTCCTTACTCTCAATAATCACAATTTAAAAAAAGGAAAAAAAATTATCAAGCAACTTCCATTTTTTCTCTTAACTTCCATTTTTTCTCTTATCTTTTGAATAAAAATGGAAGTAACTTGAGGTTTTTAGAAATAAGGGGGTTGATTTGAAGATAGTTAATTCACGAGGAGGGTAATCAAAAATTTATTTATTTCAGAATATATATAAATTAGCGGCTAATCTTAAAAAATAGAGAACAAGTATATAGTAAGTATATAGTAAACATTGAGTTTTAAAGATGAGTTTGCGTAATTATATGATAGGAAATTTTGTATTGAAAAAAAAATGAAATGATTAAAAAAAATTTAAGCCTAGTTTTCACCTAGCTTGGTGCCTTCACAGATGTTTCGCACTCCACGGACAAGAAAAACTATTTATTTTACCATTTTGAAATCTATGCAAATAAATTGACACAACGGGGAGCGAAAGTGGATTGATAGGATAACTGAATACTAAATACAGCTTTAGTATCGAACCAAGTTAATGCGACAAAATTACACTCTAATCGAAGCGTGGTTAGATCTCATTTTAATCCAAATGACTTAATGGGATTTTGACAACATTTTAAGTGATATTAGATGACGCTCTGATCAAAATAACTTTACAAAGGAGAGACCTCAAAGTTTTCAATGAGGGACACAAGAACTCCTTTTAACTATAATACCCTTTAGCCCTATTAACTAAAAACGATTGACTCTAATATTTTATAATAAATAAAAATATAATATTAAGATAAATGTAACAATTTATAACTTTAAAATAATTTCAATATTTAAAAAATATTTTAATACTTTATAATCTTAAATTATATTAAACTAAATTTTATAATAAATGGAAACATAATATTGAAATAAATATATAAAAATTTAAATAATTTTTTGAAATAATTTTAATATGTTTAATACATGGGTATATTTTATTAATCGTAAAATTTATTTAACCCAAAGATTTATTTAATTTTTTAATAAATACAAGTATATTATTAAAATAAATATAATAATTTGCATTTCAAAAAATATTTTATATATTAAAAAATTCTAATACTGTTAGTGCACTCGACAAATTAACTATTTAAATTATATTTGTATTTATTACAAAATACGGTTTCTATGAATAAAAAAAGGGTCTTGGTATTTCTTCTTGAAAACTCAGGATCCACATGACAATTTCCCTAAATGTTGGGGTGACGATATCATTTTCCAAATAAATTATAAAGGAAAGGTTTCTATTGAATAATTGAACTTGAAGTAATAATGACAAGACGTACTTATTTACAATAGGGTAAACATACTTCCCTAAATTAAAGCAAAATTATAATTGACTCTAATTAAAAAAAATATCAAAAGACCTGAAATAATAAAATTTTAAAATTCTAAAATAACATCCTATATCATATTCATTAATAAAATTATAAAGGGAATAGAAAATTTTTTTAAGTTCATTATAAAGAGTTCTAAAGAAAAGTTTGAAACAATAATTAAACTAACTAGCATAGATATAAATGAAATGTAAATAGAAATATGAAGTTAAAATTGGGGAAGCCTTTTTTTCCCCCCCAATTTTGTTTATTGATTTTGCATGTTGGAAAGTCGATGGAAGTGGTGGATCATTAATCCAATATTAGTCTTATATGTGAATAATTATGTGTTGTGAACTGTCATATAAGGTTAAACTCAATTAAAAGTTATTTATTGAGATTTGAGATAATATAAGCTTCAATGCATCTAACAGGGTGTGAGTCTTTAATATGTAGATATTTAAGAGTAATTTCCATTTCAATAATGGGCTGAAATAGGAATACCAAAGACAACATAAAACATTGCCCATATAAGTGGTTATGATCCTCAGGTCACGTATCATTCTATTCTTTCTGACATCCCATTATCAGAGAGAGTATAGAGAAACTTAAAGGATTTTCTAGAAGAACGTATTGATCTGGAAGGCTAATCTCACGACTCTAGAGAGCAATTAAGCAATATGAACTCAATTACGCTTCCGCATATTTATTCATTGATTATTGGTGATACAACATGAATATTCCTGGATTATAGGTGATAGTTTTCACCAAAAGATTTATTGTTCTAATAAGTGGTATTAAAGTCTCTTCATATTGAATCATCGAGAATCAAATTTATTTTTGATTAATGATTAAAGTTTATGTGTTATGGAATTTAATAATTTCGATATTATTGAATCTGAGAACAAATTTCTAGCTGTTTTCTGGTATTGATAAATACTAAGAAATCCGACATTTAAGAATGTTTTTAGAAATTTAGATTTATTTTTTGAAAAAAATGATGATTAAGGTTGGCGACAGCAGTAGCCACCATTGGCATTCGGGTAAGGCGTGCCCATTGGACCACACCATTAAGGCCACAGTAGATAAAGTAAAGAAACAAAAAGAGAAATGGAAACCCCAACAGGAAGCCACGACTTATAAATTGGGTACAACGGCAGCCATGAAGAAAAAGAGGAAAAATTGTTAGGGTTTCTGAATTTGAAGCTGGTTTAGGATCTGATTCAGGTCAACCCGAACAAGTCTAGTCCCAACTCAGTTAATAGTTTACGATCAATTATTGATCGTTGACCAAATTTTGACTCCGAATTTTTTAAGGGTAATTTTTAATGCAATTTTAAATTCAAATATTGGTATATTTATATATATTTTAAGATAAATTAATTGAAGCAACATGTCGACAAAGTGACTTATTGTGAAAATTAATTTATTTTAGAATATGAACAATTATGTGTATGTAATTTCTATGAATATCGATCGACCCAAAGGAAAGTCCTCATTTACAAAAGTGCATGTGCACCTATGGTAATAAACTCGTGATGATTATTTCATTTTACATGTGAACAATAAATTAGTTCAAAGGAAGATTTATTACTAGAGTGTTCTGATTATTAATGTTTGATTACTACACCAAGATATCACTTACAAGTTAATATTTTGTCCAAAGATAAAATATTAATAGAGTGTCTGGTATCTTGAGATGGAGTTAACATTTATTTGAATTTATTTTAAAGATTTATATGAGCTTGTATTGTTTGTTTGTGTTCTTTGTTTAGTTATGACTTCAGTTGATATTACCGCCAACATCAATTCTATTCTTATACTAAATGGCTCTAACTTCAATTCATCGCAAAAGAACCTCTTAATAGCTTTTGCAGTCATGGATCTTGACCTTGCATTAAGGGTTAATTCTCCCTCACCTCTTATAGATGACATTACTTCGAATGACAAAAATGATTTGGAAAGGTGGAAGAAATCAAATCGCATGTGTGTGATGATCATAAAGAAGGCCATTCTGGAAGCATTCAGGGGCTCAATGCTAGAAAAGGTAACAATTGCTATGGAGTTCCTTGTAGAAATTGAACAGAGGTTTTTCAAGAATGAAAATGCAGAAATAGATACGCTCTTAACAAATTTAATTTTAATAAGGTATAAGAGCAAGAACAAGGGCAAGAAAAGGCATAAGGATAGGAAAGCTGCAGATACAACACCTCAAAAGAAACAACAAAAGAAATGGGATGATTCGAAAAGTACTAGTTATTTCTTTTACATAGCTAACGGATATGGTTTGCTTTGTTTTGAGGTTAACTTAACTTCAATACCAAGACATACGTGGTGGATAGATTCTGATGTAACCACTCGCATAAGTGTGTCTATTCAAGGTTGCTTGAATTGTTGAAAGCCCAGTGGTAGTGAAAGATACATCTATGTAGACACTGGCAAGAAGGTTGAATTGAAGTAGTTGGAAATTTAGAATATTATTAAAGATCAATTTTTTTTAAATCTTGATGAAATATTTATTGTTCTGTCTTTTAGATGGAATTTGATTTCCATTTTTTCTTTGGACAAGTCTAGTTTTACTTAAACATTTGGCAATGAAAATTTCAACTTGTTTCGTGATTTAAAACTGCTTGATTCTAATTCTTTGACAAGTGATGATAATTTTTATATGCTTGATACAATTGCTTCATTTAATAAATCCCTAAAATTCAGTACATGAGGTTTAAACAGAAGATAACCAATGAGAATTCAGCTGCGTTATAGAACAAGAGATTGGGTCATATCTCTAGATGGAGAATAGAAAGACTTGTGTTAGCTAAAATTCTCGACCGCTTAGATTTTGTTGGTTGCTTCTTATGGCTGCTTGAAGTGGTCAACAATATTTTATGATATTCATAGATGATTTATTCTAGATATGGTTATACATCTCCTCAATTAAAAGTCACAATCCTTACATATGTTCAAAAATTTTAAGGATAAAGTTGAGAACCAACATGGAAAAAGAATCAAAAGCGTCAGATTTGATCATTGTGGTGAATATTATAGTAGATATAATGGTTCAGATAAGCAGTATCCAAGATTGTCTGCTAAGTTTCCTATAATACACTATGCTGGGTTCGCCAAATATGAATTGTGTTGTTAAAAGACAAAATAAGATGGTTAAGAACATGGTAAGAAGTATGATTTGTCATTTTAATTTACTAGAATCATTCTGAGGAGAAGCGCTTAAGACTGCAACATATATTCTTAATAAGGTTTCAACTAAAGCAACTGCCAAAACTCCTTACGAACTTTGAACATGAAAGAATATTATTTTAAAGCACTTGTATCTTTGGGAATGTCCAGCCGAGACAAGGCCTTATAGGCCTAACGAGAAGAAACTAGACTCAATGAAAGTGAATTGCTATTTTATTGGATACTTTGAATGACCCATATAGTACAAGTTTTATAATTCAACAAATAAATCAATTTTTCGAGCCAAGCAATGCTCGATTTTTTGAGGATGTCAAGTTTGCTGGGGGGGAGATACAGGTAAGGACTTTGTCTTTGAAAATGAATATGTTGATATTCTTACATGTGTTATTGGTATTGATCAGGTTCTCATTTCTGACCTTATTTAAGATATAACAGATCAAGATAATATTGGAGAACCTCCATACATGAAATTGTTATAGAAGAACAAATTCTACCACTTCAAGAACTTATACAATTAAATAGATCCACTAGAGAAAGGAAAAGTGCAGTGTTAGATAACTACATTATATTTCTCTAAGAACATAAGGTAGACATTGGAGTAATGAAAGATGATCCAATCAATTTTCGTCAAGCTATAAAAGGTTCTATCTCTCAGAAGTGGATTGATACCATCAATAAAGAGATGAAATCCATAAAAGACAACGACATATTGAATCTTGTCGTATTCCAAAAAGGTATGAAACCTGCTGGTTGCAAATAGATATTTAAACTAAGAGAGATTTGAAAGGTAATGTAGAAAGATACAAGATGCGTCTTATCACAAAAGACTTTATACAGAAAAAAAAGGCATCGACTATAAAGAAACTTTCTCTTTGGTTTCTTCGAAAGACTCTTTTAGGATCATAATGGTATTGCAGCGCCTTTTAATCTTGAGTTACATTAAATGGATGTGAAGACAACATTTCTCAATGGTAACATTGATGAGACGATCTATATGGTGCAACCATAAAAACTTTGTGTCAAGAGATCCAAAGAATATGTTTTGCAAACTTAAAAAATCCATCTATGGGCTCAAGCAAGCATCTAAACAATAATATTTCATGTTCTAATAAGTGATCATATGATTTAGTTTTAAGATGAATTTGGCCAATGATTGCATATACCATAAGTCCTGATTTAGTTTTAAGATAACATTTTGCTTGCCAACAATGATATAGGCCTACTGTACAATACTAATAGATTTCTTGTTAAAAATTTTAAGACGAAAGATCTTGATAACGCCTTTTTTGTATTAGGCATATAGATACACCAGGATTACTTTAGGGGTATTTTTAGATTATTATAATAGAGCTATATTGAAACGGTTCTCAAGAGATATGACATACAAGATTACAAACCAAGTGGTACCCTTTTTACTAAGGGAGACAAGTTTAGCCTCAATTAGTGTCCTAAGAATGATTTTTAGGGGAAAAAATGGAGAAAATTCCCTATACGTCAACAATAGGAACTCTAATGTATGCTCAGGTTTGTATGTGATCGGATATTGCATATGTCACTAGGATATTGGGTAGATTTTTAAGCAATCCAGGAGTAAACCTTAAAAAAAAAAAGCCAAATGAGTTTTACGGTACTTAAAGAGAATAAAAGAATACATGCTCACGTATTTGAGGTCAAATCAATTGGAAATCGTTGGGCATATTAGCTCTAATTTTGTTGGATGCCAAGATAATATGAAATTCTCTTCAGGTTACATCTATCTGCTAGCTAAGGGTGTTGTTCTTGGAAGTGTCCTAAACTGTATCTTATAGCCTCTTCTACAATGGCAATAGAGTTCATAGTATGTTATAAGGCATTCAATCATGGAATATGACTGTGGAATTTTGTCACAATGCTGTACATAGCATATGGTATTGATTGGCCACTTAAGTTATTTTGTGACAATAAGTTAGCAGTGCTATATTTCAATAATAAGAGCTCGATGAAATCAAAGTATATAGACATCAAGTTCCTAGTTGTTAAAGAAGCAGTTCAAAATAGATAATTGCCTATGGAGCACGTCGGCACAAACTGGATGATTGTAGATTTACTTAGTAAGAGATTGCCATCCAAAATGTTTCATAAGCACGTTACTCGTATAGGTGTCATGTCGTTAAAGGATATCCAATTTTACTAGGAGTTCGTGATTTTAGATGCTCTTATGTTATAGACATTTTCAGTTATTTTCTGTAGAAATAAGTTTTAGTTTATTGATACTCTAATTTTAGTATGGTTTGATCTCACTAAGTTTTGAAGTAGACTAATTGGAAATAGGCATGTTAAGATTACATTGCATAAAATTTCTATTCAACACATCCACATTATAATCCATGTCATTTAGTTGTATTGGCATAATGACTATTGATGGGATGAGTTACAACAATTGTAACAAAGGCTGCTTTAATCTTATATTGGTGTAATTAATAGCCTGAATTAGTTGTAGATATATTTCAATAATGATAGTAAGGTTGTGCTCATATAGTTATTATTATTATTTTTGTGTATATTTCAATAATGATAGTAAGGTTGCGCTCATATAGTTATTATTATTATTTTTTTTACAAAACATAATTATAAGTTGCATATATAGCCCAAGAGGAAGATTGTTAGATCCTTAATCCAACGTTGGGCTTATAAGTGAATAATTGTGTATTATAGACTATCAAATAAGGTTAAGCCTAATTGAATGTGATCTACTAAGGTTTACCGTAATATGGGCTTTAATGTATATAATAGGTTGTAAGCCTTTTGTTTGTATATACTTAAGGGTAATTTTTATCTCTATGATGACTGAAATAAGAATACCAAAAGACAACATAAAACGTTGTCTATGTAAAAGGTTATGCCCCCAAGACAGATGTGTCATTTTATTCATCCTGACATTCCATCATTAGAGAGAAAACACACTAAAACTTAAAGAATTCCCTGGGATAACGTGTTGATCTAGAAGGCCAACTGCAAGACTTTAGAGCGCAATTAAGCAATATAGATTTAAATACACTTTTGCATATTCATTCATTGATTCTCGGTAATACAACATGAATGTTCCTGGATGTAGGTGATGGTTTTCACTAAAAGATTTATTATTGTAACAAAAAGAAGTATTATAAGCAAAATCGAGCAATGATGAAGCATGAAGGCGAAGCAGGGTACATTGTGGAAGAGAATGTGGGAGAGGAAAACAGGGTGCATGGTGTGAGAAGAGTAAAGATCTCGAGAGTTGTTTATTGCATGCTTTCTATTTAGGGTACGTATTGAAGGTCAATAATGAAGTGTCATGTGTCGATGAAAAATTATATGATTAAAAGTATCACCAGAAGGTACCCAACCTATGTACATCTGATAATTGAGGTGATACACTAGGTACGCCATACCAAAAGTAAAGTGGTAAAGAAAAGTCTCTAAAATATAAATATGAGAAATGTCTCCCTCGCTTAAAAAGAATATTTGATTTGGTAAGATCAAATAGGGGATATCTTGTTAGAAAAGAGAGGACAGCTCAAGGACAATGGTCTCTAACTGCCACGCCTAATAATTGCCAAGACAACTTTCGCAAAGGTGTCCTCGACCACTCAGCAACGTACACTACATGTACAAGAAAACAAACCACACTGAATAACGTCCTTCTTGCTACCCAAACATGTTTTTAATGAACCATAATCATGATAAAGGTGAAAAGATAAAAGAATTTTGAAAACTACAGTAAAATCACCGCTATAAATGTGCCACGTGACATGACAGACAAGGTACTCTATATATAAAAACACTAAAGTTCTACTCTTCCCAAATATTCAACAAACACAGATACACTCCACAAATAGGCTGAGGTCCCCTTCAACCTCTAGCCACAATTTTAGAGAGCTTGCAAGTTCTCACACCATAAATAGTTCAAGTACCTGACTTGAGCATTAGAGTGTGGTATCCGGCCACCTCGGCTCCATTTTTAAACTCTTTTCATTGTTTTGCAAGTCTAAGGTGTCCTTTCAAGCTCTCTCACTCCAGATTTAGACCTCTCACAATTATTATCACCCTCATACTCTTCTTTATGTCTTTTAAAGAGCAAAACAATGTACACACTGTGATTAAGTGAAGTACCATGTATCTTAAAAATAAATTTATTGTTTTAGCCAAGTTTTGCTCTTTTCTTTTGCACCTGAAAATCTACCTAAAACAATCATCTATGCCTTTATTAAGGCCAAACATCTCTTTGTAGCTATCAGCTTACTTTATTAATCTTATATAATGTAAAATCTTCTGTAACCTCTCATTTATATATTGGATTGGTGATTACTTGCTCCCGTGGACGTAGGCCAAGGTTGAATCACATAATGGTGTGTTCATTGTATTTATATTTATTTCACTGTATTTTCAATTTGTGGTGGAGATTTGTTTCACGTGTGAGCGTACTTGACGTACCCACTTACACTAAGCCATTTTGTTAGCTTCGCACCATTTCTCATAAGGCTACCTCTGATTTCTATAATCGTATAACAATGGTTCAGAAGGGCAAGGCTGGGTCAACACATATTTGCAGCCCTTAGCAGTGAGAATATTAAATAGATTGCATTTCCAATCTAAATAATTTTCGCCAGTGAGTTCATTTTTAACAAGGATAATTAATAATGGGTCGATGAAAGACATTTTCTAAAAAAACAAACAAAATAAACATGCATAAATACTTTGAAACAATATTCATAATAAATGACAAAAATGCAAAAAATCATAAATGCATTTTAATTTATTGTAACGATAATCTAGTACCGCTTTGACAAGCTATCCGTTGGGGAAGTCATGTCTATACTTACTAGACCCAATTATCCATTAGATTAGTTAACTTTCATGTAGAGACATGATAAATAATTATTGTTATCCTTTTGGGCCTAAATTTGTTAACAGAGCTTCGTTGGGAAGGTTAATAACAAATTTTAGTTGAGTGTATAACCATTGTTTCAATCTACGTATTTTTCATATCAATAGTCACCGTTGGGGCGAACAATCGATTGAAAAATATTTCAATTTTATCTTTGAAGAAGTTCATCAAATAAAATATCTAATATATATACCCTCCGTAGGGAGCATCGCCGTATCATGAAGTCGAGGTATATATATAATTTTATTATTGAACTAACAATAGAGCCCATGGGAAAAATTATCTTCAATTTTCCCTCTCCCACTCAATATTTTAAAATTGATTTTTCCTTTTTAAAACATACATATTATTAATTGCATGCTTCCTATAATATTATCTAGATGATATCCAATATTATTAAGCATATGCAAATTACAAACAATATAATGAAATTCATTAATAATGAATGACATGTATCATTATGCATAGAGTGGCACTATCTATTCTATATGACATGTTATCATGGCATGTTATCATCCAAAACATAACATATAGAAAAACAATTAAATAATCTTAATTCATGGCTTTCCTAATAATGAAAAATACATTAACCCTAAGCCTAATCTTCATTGATCTTCTTGTCAATGTCCATCTTCCATAAGCTTGTCTTTGTTAATGGACAAGCAGAAATTGGGTTTTTAAATTTATAATTGGTCCAATTTTAATTTTTAAAAGAAATAAATAAATAATTAAATTTTTTTTATTAAAATAAAACTTTTGGACCAAAAATAGATTTAATGTGTTCAATTTTATCTATGCATTTTAATCCATTAAGCCCAATTGAAATTGGACCTAAAACTAGGATTCATTAAGCCCAAAACTACTATTGAACTTAAATGTAAAAAATTTAAACTTATCAGCCCAAAGAGAAAAACTATGGAACTATAGGGATTGTAATGATAAAAATCATTAAAACCCTAAATCCATATTTTTCTCTCCCCAGCCGCCATCACCACAAAGGGCAGCCACTGTTCACGTATCTCCGACGCCGATTTGACCATCACCGCCACGCCGAAAAGCCACCAAACGACGCCCTCCGCCAGCCGCAAATGTCTGCAAGCTTCCAGCCCCCGCGCACTTGCTGGTGGCACTGCTGGTGGCGCACTACTGCTGCGTGGCTGCTGGCTTGCAGCACGCGCTGCTGGCCGCACGCTGCTTGCTGTTGGTTGCCGCTGAAATTTTCAACCTTCGTTCTCTGATTTGTCATCTAGTTTCCGTAATTTTCCAGTAATTAATTTGCAAATTTCCTAGGCCAATTTTTGGCTTACAAAAATTCTATAACAGTAAAATAAATCAAGAGGGAAACATGGTGATAAAAAGCAACCCCTCTTGTTACAGATCCAAACGGAAAATACAACGGAAAATCTAACCATGAATTAAGACAAACCATAACATGCTTTATTCATATATTAAACAAATAATATATATCTGAATAAATTGTGCCACTCCAATACATAAATTTCAAGATTAATTTCATACGAAATTCTTTTATATTAATATGAGATGGCTCTGATACCAATTGTTGGGGAAAAATCAGGTTTTTAAATTTTTTTAAAACCTTTTAAGGACCGCTCTCATATAATATATAGGAATTTGTAATCTAGAAATTGTACCTTGAAAATCCGATTTAGATTTTTCCGCTGAAGTGGTTTAGGCTCCCAAATCACGATCCGTCACCACCACGCCTATTAGATCACGTTCCGTCACCACCACGCTTGTTAGATCACGAACTATCACCAATGATCTTCCAGGTTATGACTCAGATTTGATCTGCACTTGACGTGTGGGTGCCTTTATCACTACCAAAGCAACTAGCACGAGAAAATTTTTCTCTTAATAATAGAGAATAAAATCTTTTTCTCTGATCTGTATAAAGTGGCTGCTCTCCTTTTTCTTTAGAAAAAATAAGCCTTTCATATCTCCCTTTAGTGAAAACCCTAGGCTCCAAATAATCAAAAATAAAACTCACATTACTTGTTTTTTCTATAGGGGACCCACCTTGTAAAATAACATAAGACCCCTTACACAAAAGCTAATTAAATGGAGCCTCCCACTAAATGACATATTTAGGCTTTTGACCCAAATAGCTAGTTATCTTACTTATTAGTCCAGTAGTGGTGCAGTCAATTAAATGAGCTAACCCGGGGATCATTTGGGAACATACAATAGTGGCTACAATAATTAGGCCTGTAATTAAACTAGCCCAATTATTTAATTCCAAATCTACTCCACTAAAAGATTGGAACTGACTTCCATAATTGTATGCTCGAATAACAATTCGTCCCAAGCCACATTAATTTCTTTACTGCACAATCCTTTGTACCACATCGTTAATTAAATTGATATCTCAACTGTCTAATCAATTTAATAACATCTTATTCCTTGATACTTATTGGTTTTCTCTAATGATCATTTTCAACATACTAAATATGTTGACACACTCTGGCCAGAGAATTCTATGATCAAGTGCTGAAAACCCATCAAGAGATGTGTTGTACAAATTCTATATTGTTAATCTATAACTCCAATACTCATAAATGCTCCCACCAAGATACCGGGTAATCTAGACTACAAGTATGTGTCATGCCTATTGGTAACTCAAATGGAATAACAATTACAATCATGAAATCATAATTAACTCAAGATTAAGATTACAGTAAAATCAATGCCTATGAGATTTAATAAGTCTGACAGTTATTACAAAGTTAATTAAATCTCATATGTGATCATGTTCAATGTAGTCGCACTACATCAATAAATTCATACATGATTAAGACAAATCATTCAATGAATTTATTACAGTCTATACCTAAATAAAGTGCCCAACTTTATTTATTAACTGCGAACTAAATTTATTTAATCATTAGATAACTTATATTTATGTCTTCTATGAATCCACATGGTGATCACATAAATATATATAATATGATTAAATGGACTTTAATAAAAATATTAATGCAATTAAGATATTTGAATAAAATACCTCATTAATTTTATTAATCAGAAAAATGTTTATTACAATTAAATAAACATCTATGCTTTTAAAGAGCATATTTTTCCAACATACTCGTCCATGGCTCTCTTGCCATCCCCAACATATGGCACATGATATAGAACTCAAATACCCCACCACACAGCAACAGTCAGACTGATTAACTATTATATTTCTTCTCGATAAAAGCTATACAAATGACAGTCGATCGCTAGCCATACTCACTGCATTTAATATGAAATATCAAATATATCCCATACATGTATATAATTAAGAAATGTCATTAATATTTCATTTATAATCCAAGGTTACGTTAATGACATTGACATAGTCGGGCTGTTCGTAAAGTACAAACGTTGCTTTGGGAACTGAGGATTTAAGGGGTTAAAAGATTCATGCCATCATTGTTTGCCATGTGGTTGTAGCTTAAGATGATTTTGCATCCAGCAATCAGACAATATCATGACGAGTGATGATACAATCACAAACTCTTGTATTATCTTGTACAAACTGATGTGGCATTAATTTATTGGTTGAATGAAAATATAAAATAATAAAAATAAATCATGTGGGTCAAGAGATATTTAATTTAACTAATGAATTAACGCCACATCATTTGTACAATATAAGTTTGTATAAGAGTTTGTGGCTATATCATTACTCTATCATCACAATCAGAAATCACTCCCTTTTTTTTTGATATTATCATTTTCCCACCAAAGTTATTCTCACACATCATGTTAGTACTACGATTTAGGAAAAATAACATTTTACTACCAAGCATTTAAAATGTTAGCATTTTTCCCATAATTCCGTTAAAACTCAGTTAATATTTAACGGAAAATGCATAAAAAGTTGATTTTACCCCCGAAGCGTAAAAGAAGTTTTTACCATTTAAAAAAGAAAGAAACAACAAAAGACGATTTAATTAAAAAATTACCTCGACAAAGTAGCTGTTACATTCAAATAATGACTACTTTTGTACTTATAAAAGTTGGTTGTTATTGCCTCTTTAAGCCATTTCAACACCACTACACCAGCAACCTCAATTCAAAGATTAGCAACTCCATTTGAGTACCAACAACCCTAGCAAAAAAGAAAGAAAATGGCAACCCAGCAACTCAAATTTTAACGCACAACTACAAGCCATTGTAAACATTTCAATATCATTGCACCAGCAAGCCCAAGCCACTTTTAAACACCAATAAGCTCATTTTAACACTAGCAATCAATTATTTAGTCAGAATATTTTTTTTCAGCAATTACTTGTACATAACATTGAATGCACTTGAAATTTTGTAGCATTAAATGAATGAAATTGAAAAAGATCCTTCAAACCTTACTTCAAGTGATTTGAAAGATGATGTTATGTCAAAAGTAATACGTCCTGAAAAATTTATGTGAAAGCACTTAGAAAAAGAGTTACTTTTGCACAATTAACCCTTATATCATAGAAGGATATGGTTATAGCTCAAGTACTAAAAGATCAAGATGAAATGAAGAAAGAATTAGCACAATATAGGACGTTCTTTGAAGAGTTACGAAAAAAGAGGTATGTATAAAATTTCATTACATAACACATACTTATACATACATACATAAAAACATACATACATACATACATATATATATTTCCTACTAGTTCTGGTAAACAGAACAAGCTTTAACAATATTCAAATTTCTTATTTTAGGTTTTTCAATGAAGGAAAAAAATGAGTTTTTTGTTCTTTGCTTTAAAAGATATACTATCATAATTGACAGTAGAGGGAGTAATGAGATTGATAAAGGGGGTTCTTAAAATGACAATATGGTGTATGTCATTTGTAAGAATAAAAGAAGTCCTGAATTCAAAACCATTGTTATGAATATATATATATATAAATGGCATTTTTTTAACTAAATTATGAAATTGTTATTATATAAAGTCAAAATCAAAGAGTCAAGAATGTGATGATAAATTGAATGCACCTATTCCTGTGGTAAGAATTTGAAAGTCAGCAATATTATTATTTCATTGTGCTAGAATGTGAATATGAAGACTAATATCACTAAATGCAAGTTGCTTAATTGGGAGGGCTCTGAGGTTGTAGTAGCTGAAGGGTTTGGTCTTCAGGTGATCCAAAAGCACTTGTTCATCATATTCCTATTGAACCAAAGGCCATAAGAATTTGGGTAGATGTCGCAAAAGAACATGAGAAGTATTTATCGAAGACTACACCTTATATGACATATATTAAAGAAGTACTGTCGGTAGTACAGTTGCATGGCCTGCAGATGGGGTTGTTATAGACTTTACAAATTGAAATTTGTGTCATTCAAATATTTAGGTAATTTCATGTCCATTAACTTTTATATATTTTCTTGAGCATTTCTTTATTTTTTTTTTAGTGTATGTGCCAACATGGAGCTTAAGGCACCATATATTGTTTTTAATGACTTATGGTAGTAGTAGTTGTTGGTTGGAAAGTATAATTTTGGAAGTGTTGAGTTGATGATATATATGTTATACAAGTTGTAATTTGTTTGAGGAAATATCCATGTTTTAGGGGAGACTCTGTCAAAATCTTTACTAAGGATAAGATTAGTTGTATACTTGAGTTCATTGCTCAAAACTAGAATTGGTGTAAAACTGTGAGTTAAAATAAATTTTTTTGCCACCAATATTTATAGTTATTTAAATTTTATGTTGAAATCTCTTTAGTAAAAATAATCATGATAGTAAATTAAAATTTTCTTATGAAATACTTACAAAAGTTTATCACTAGATTTTCTCTTTTCAGGTGATTTTTTGCACTTATGTTTTTGTTTTTAATTTATAATGCAGGTCATGTTGATAAGTACTACTTGTAAAGGAGTTTCCAATGCAAATTGAAGATGAAATAGTATTCTTTTTGTTTAATTATTGCCTTTTTGATACATGGCACATTATGTTTAAAGTTAAACATACTATATATTTGTACTTGATGCCTATCTTTAAATTATGATGTTCATCTTCATACATTATTGTTTTGATACAATATTTTATATGTATGATATATTTTGTTCATATGGAGTATAGGTTGAGAAAGATTTTGTATTATTATAAAAATTAATATGTACAAATTGATAGAGTTTGTTCGATTCTATTTAACAATTGAGATAACAACTAAACTATAACAATTAAATGCTTCAAGTCACTACTTTGTAATATCCAAGAATGCTACAAACCATTCAGTATTGTAGCATTTTTGTTAGGCTATATAAAAAACTTTGGTAGCATTTCACAAATGCTACGACTCATGTAATTTGTGGCATCTTAAAATTGCTAATATCATGAAACCTGTAGCATTTTTGTTTGCCACTAGAGATAATGTGATTGCATTTTTTAAGTGCTACTGGATTAAAATGTGTTCATGACAAAAATAATACAAATAACATATTTGCATAATTGTTATTATACTACAAAAGACAATTTGATAACATTTCTTAAGTGCTACATAATGTGTACTGACAACAATTATCTACTACAACTAAAACTAAATATGTAGCTTTTATTATATGCTACAAAATTAAAATTTATAGCATTCTATAATTACTACTAAAAAGGAACACTTTTGGTAACATGGACTAACATAGCACTTTGTAAACTGCTACAGTTTACTTTTAGTAACACTTCTCACGTGCTACTATATCTCAGCTTTGTTGTAGTGAGTGCAAACTATATCATAGACATTTATCTAATAGAGAATGAAAAATAGAATACGAACCCCAGTTTTTAAGTATCCCATTAGGGTCATTTGCCGTAATCCAATGGAGTCTCCAACCTGGAAGAATCCATCTCTTTGATATAGATCCTCGTGTGTGTAATTATTAGCACAATCGATCCAAACTCTCCCATTTGTACATATATTGTTTATTCCCAAAAGCTAAATGGCCTCAGCGAGTACCCAAGCACCTACAGTGGTATGCATATAAACTAATAAACTAGAATTGAACATAATGATAGGCAAACACGTGTAAATTCATTAAGACATATTTGGGTTGTATTGTAAATTTTCAGAGGCCTCTCTTTCCTAAATATCAAATTTACTGAAATCACATTGGAAACCCCCGAGATTTTTTGAAAAACTCCTCAACAGAAGAGTAGTTCACTGATAAATGATTGGCAAAACACTGCCCATATTTTAGCCATATCTTATATGGGTTTAATGAAAATTTTCCTAAATATAAATTGTAAAGCGCTTGAAACTATGCTACATTTTTCAAGTATTGAAATGTTGTAGCACAAAATAAAAGATATAAATATAGAATTAAAAAAATCATCTATAGTAACAGCTTCCTCACCAAGTTTGCCAATGAAAATATATATACAAGGAAACAAAAAATCTAAACAGTTGTACTTAGCTGATCGAATGCATCAACAATGGGTTCTTCGCTTCTTCGGCTAAAAGAGTAGTCTAAAAGCAAGGAAAGGATGAGGGGGTCAAAATGGTGAAGTGGGATGATAGACAAGTTAATATTAATATTATCATCTTTGTCGTTGTTGTTGAGTTTTTCATTAACACGTCGACCACTACAAGAAAAATTATATTTTATTACAAAGAATATTCATCACTAAAAATAATAAATTAGTCACTTTATATTTTTTATGAGAAAAAATAAATTGTCATACGTTAGTCGTAGAAAGACTGTCTTAAAAGGTTCTAGTGAACAAAATTATTTTCATCACTTTAAGAACATGGTTCTTAAACATAATTGTCTTAAAATTAAGTTAAAATTTTAACGAATTGTGTCTAAAATGGTCAAATTAGAGATTAAAAAATGCAATCAATGACACTTCATATTGGTCATAATATGTGGTTTACAGTGACTATAATATTTGTCTCAAGAATATGTAAACTTAGCCGCAACAATTACTAAAACCGTCATTTTAGAGGTTCAAAGAAACAATTAGCAACACTATTTTTTTGTTGTTGAAGTTTACATATCGTGACATTTCATAATCGTCCTAAGTAGTTTTCAATTGTGACAATTTTTGCAAATACAATTGGTAATTAATTTAGTCTCAACTTTATTTTATTGACAATTTATTTTACGATTATATGACTAGTTAAATTGTATCAAAACATTTTAAGTGACCATTATCTCTTGTCATAAAATGTAAGCATTCACAACTATAGTTTTTAGTCAGAAAAATTAACATGTTGTAACGTATTCTTTCTTTACAAAATATATTTAATATAGTCTGACATTATTTTTTATTACAATGCATTTTATTCTTTTATGACTATTTATATCGTACCTAAAAAGTTGAAATGACTACATTCAATCGTCATTAAAAGAAAGCATCTATAACAACATATTGTAGTCATATAAATCGATATATAGTGACCAAAAAATTTTGATTCAAAAAATGTTATCCTTTGAGATTCTGGCACATCTTTCCCTTTCTTTATCCCTAATGGAGAAATTTTCCTTAGAATGACAATATCATAAGCTAAAGCCGCCGCAGTAGCACCAATAGGCAATTTCAAAAAATTCAATTGGCGATGGTGCCTAGGATTGGTGAATGAGCTTGTCAAGTTTTAAGGTAGTGTTTACTTGCTGGAGTGGGAGTGTGGAGTGTGGATTCCTTCCACTCCAGTGTTTACTTACTTTAAAAAATGGGGGAGTGGGAGTGGGAATCCGTGGGTCCCACTCAATTTTGGAGTGGGGAGTGGGATTCCCACTCCCATGGGGGGAGGTGGGAGTGGGAATCCACTCCCCCTCTTCCCATTTTATCCTTATAATTAATATTAAAATAAATAAATAAAATTTAATAAAATAAATAAATAATATTTAATAAAATAAATAAATAATATCATATTTATTAAAAATAATAATTATATCATATTTATTTTATTAAATTTAATAAAATAAAATAAATAAATATTATATTTAAATTAATAATATTAAACATTAATTTTAATAAATATTAATTAATTATTTAATTAATAATAATAAATATTTTATTCTAAAAAAATATTAATTTTTTACTATATTATCAATAATAATATTTCATTTGTGTTGCTATTATTAATAATTTTTATTCACATAATTTAAATTAAAATTAGTAAAAAATTATGATTTACATAATTAAGAATATTAGTAATTATTATTAATTTATAAATATAATAAAATATTTATTTTATTTTCCAAATATATTTTTTATTAATTTTTTAATTACAAATTATAATTCTGTACATAAGGATAAAATTGTAATTTAAAACAATTTACTCCTAATCTAAGACAAAGTAAACAAATAATTGGGATTCTGATTGACAATCCATACTTTCATTTAGTCTAAGTAAACACCCTACTCCCACTCCCACTCCACACTCCTAATCCAAGGATTCCCACTCCTTAGGATTCCCACTCCAATCCAAAAAGTAAACGCAGCATAAGTCTCTTGACTTGGATCTCTTGTTTCTCTTATCATTAGCAGCTACAAAAAAAGAATAATAATATCAATAATTTTAAATGACATGATACAAATAAAAAAAAATTAAAATATGGCTAGATAAAATATCAGGAATAACGTTAGAGCTTGAATTAGACAATGAATTAGTTGGTGCAGCTAATTCATAATGTGTTTGTGCTGCTGCAACTGAACATGATCGGCGAGAACCTCCAAGAGCCATGATCCAGTATCCTACAATTTAACAAAACATAATTAAATCATCCATAATTTTTTTTAAATACAAATATATACTAACATAAACAAACAATAATAATATCAATAATTTCTATGATTAATCATTTAATGCTGATGAACCATTATTTCAGGGAGTTGATTCCTTATATTTTATTGTTTTTCTATAGTTTGTTATACTTATACAAAGTCTAGGTTATACTAAATATATTTAGTGATCGTTTTACAGTATTAAAAAAAATCAACAGTACATATAAGCTATTAGTTATTAAAGTATAAATATTAAAAAGTCAATCGTACATGGCCCATGAAACTATTAATTATTAAAATACTAAATCAACATAATAATGAAAGCAGAATATAATATAAAACAAAAAAATAACCAAACCTTGGTAAATGGAGGATGGAAAATCCTTAGGAAAACTTGATGGATGAGAAAAAGGAGCAAAAGTTGCTAGATGAAAATCCCCACACAAAAATTGCAATATGATATAAGTCAATAAGTGTACTTGCTCTTTCAATCATAATGGCTCATGAAACAATTAATCATTAAAATATTAGATCACTATAATAATGAATGCAAAATATTATATTAAAATAATATAAAACAAAAAAAATAAAGAAACCTTGCTGAGTGGAGAAGGGAGAATCCCAGGAAAACTTGATGGATGAGAAAAAGGAGGAAAAGCTATTGGAAGAAAATCCCTAAACAAAAATTGCAATAAAAAATATATATGTCAGTAAGTGTACTTGCTATTTCAAGGGAGAAAAAAAAAAAGAAAGGCGCACAGTTGTAGTACAAATAAAATAAACTAAAAATAAAATAACCTAATAGAAACCTTAGGAAAAAAATTGTCACTTTGTTTCTTTGAAAATCATGAAACACAGAGATAGTGAAGAAGTGGTTGGGTGTGGAAGTAATTTGTGACGAAAACCTTATAAAGTAGGGTTTAAAGATGTGATTAAAGCAAGATTTTCCTAGGTGACATAAACTAGTACATGTGACAATTTATGAAAGGCTGTCATAATAGATGTGTGTTACAAAACAAATTAATAAATTGATGTGGTGGGACATCTATCTCATGCCGCTAAAATTAAGTCTTTTAACTAATCAAATTTAACTAAAAAAAATAAACCTCACAATTTGTAAAATAATAATTAATTTTTATTTTTCCAATGCAACTTTTGTGCAAAAAAGGAAAAAAAAAAGAACTTGTCCTTTTGCGACTAAAATAATGTGCATTAAAAGACTTGAATTAGAGACTAAGCAAGGCGTCACAAAATAAATTACTTGGTCATAAAAATACAACGTTATTCAAGACAAACTTTTAGTTACTATTTTTAGTTTTATCACCATAGTGACTCATCTATGACCAAAAAATAAGGTCTTAAATTATAAGAAATCATAATAGCTTTAGAGACTAATTTCAATAGTCATTGATGGTTTGCCTAAATTTACATTTGTTTTTTTAGTTATATTTCGTGACCATTTATTCTATCATGAATGATAAAATATTGTTCTAAAATGTTCATTTTTTCAAGGAGATTTTTGTGCCTAAATTTTTTTTTTCGACTACAATATATTCATCACAAGAACATTGAATCATATACCAAATAGTGTGTCCCATGAAAAAAAATAACTTGGTCACAAAAGTATAGTGTTTTTTAAGACAACTTTTAGTTACTACTTTTAGTTTTGTCACTATAATTACTCATCCAGGACCAAAAAATGGGGTCTTAAAACTATAAGAAATAAGAATAACTTTAGGGACTAATATATGTGTCACGGATAGTTTGGTTAAATTTACAATTAGTTTTTAGTTATGAAATAGTGTCGTCGCCTATACTTACATTTTGCAACCATTTCTTTTGTCATAAATGATGAAACATTGTCCCAAAATATTTCAAATTTGGAGGGAAATTTTTGCGCTAAAATAATATGTTTTTCAACGACTAAAATAATATTTGTCACAAAAACATTGAATTAGATGCCAAATATTATGTTCCAAAATAAAATTATTGGTCACAAGATATAACACAAGTCAAGACAAAATTATTAGATATGATTTCATAAATTCATCACAATAAATGTCATTTCATGACCAATTTCAAAGCGTTGTAAAAAATATTGTCTTAAAAAGTCAAATTTCTTGTAGTCGCTTTGATCAAAATCATTGATGCTGCATTAGTCCTACACTTGCTTCTCTCTACAAGTTCAACCCCATTCATTTGATTCATTTTCCTCCATTTCCCCTGCCTTGCTTTCACTCTATCACTGTCACTATGAGTGCCTAAGTGGTTTCTTTCTGTTAGAGGGTTTTATTAAAGTGAAATCGATGAAATATCACTTGATAATTACATATGTATGCATGTATGTATGTATGTCTATATATATGTATACACACACACATGGCTAGTGTACGTCGAGACACAACACATAAGTATATACATGCCAAGTGCATGCCTAGAGGCACAAACACTAGTTTGAGTGCGTGTGTGTATATTAGGCCCATAACGAGTCTGATTTACTATTTTAAATATTTTAACTTTGTACTCCTCTTTAACATATATAATTATAGTTAATATTTAACATATTGACTTTATTATTTTAATATTTCTTTATCTCCTAGTTTGACTCTTTCTTAATGTAATTAGTTTGTATTTGAATTATATTCTTATGTTATGTTTTTCAGTATTTTAAGGGGTTTTAGTTTCTTCAGTTTCTTCTAGTACTTGTATTGTATCTTCAGTTAATGGAATGACGTGAATTCTCCACCAAATACTCTCTTGTATGGTATCAGAGCTTCTTCTTCTTTGTTTCTAACAAACCAAATAACCAATCAAAACAATCCCACCAACACTTCGAATCAAGCAATCACCACTGCCACTTCGGTAAATTCAACCACTCTTCACACTAATGAATTTCAATTGATTACCATAAAAATATCCACTCAAGCTCCACTTAAACTCACCACTAACAATTATGTTTCTTGAAAACTTCAGTTTCAAACTCTATTTCATTGGATACGATCTTTTAGGTTATGTAGATGGCTCCAAATCTTGTCCACCTGAAACTCTAATAGTAAATAATGCAATTGTTATGAAAATCAATGAATTCTAATATTTGTAAAATTTCACCAAGTAAAAAGTCCAGAAGCTAAATTCTCCAACCACCAAGAAATTTTTCTATAGCCACAAAACTACAAAGAAGATTAAGGAAAGTCCCCTTGTAAGGAAGGCCCACCACTAATAAATAAAAGCCAAATTTAACTAAAAAATTCAAGCCACCAAGTTTGACAATAATCTACAACAAGCCAATTTAATTCAACTGTCCAATAGCTTCAGTTTTCCTCAGTTCAACAACTCTTTGAACAATCCAATTAATAAATGTAGAAGCTGCAAAACAATAGTTAATAGACACAAACACAGAAAGTGATGAAATTAGAAAGCCAAGGCGTGACAATGAAGCACTGTCCTTAAAGAACAGATTCTGCCCCTTCTCGAATAAGTTTTCGGCTGCGTGAAGGAGTCTAAGACAATATGATCTTCTAGGATTCAATGGCGTTCCAACTGTAATGGCGCACTCCAAACTACAGTTGATTCTAACAATTGATTTAATTTGATCTTCCAGGTAAAGTGTGTAGCTTTAATGAAGATGGAGAGGATGATAAGAATTTTTTTTCCTTGCACACTCAAATCAGTCACAACAGCTGGCATTTTTATAGTCTTAAATGACAACAACCATCTCCTTGAATTTTGCCATGAATCAGTGCATGAACTGATTTAAAAACCAGATATCAAGCAACTAAGGTGATAAAACAAAGCCACAACCTATGACATGTAAATATGCTCAGCTTGAACAATTCAAATCAGTTTAAAACTGATTTTTCAATCCAAAGTAATGAATATATAAGCTTTGATCAAGTGGCTAGGAAATGGGCCAAGCCCGTGAAGGCTATATGTGCATTATTAATTTTTGTATTTTGAAATATCTCACAATTTCCAACAATCCCCCACATGTTTCAAAATACACATATGGCGCTTGTAAACACTTTAGCAGAAAATTAGAATTTAATGCTCATGAGTTGGTGCCTTTCGGGCTATGAACCAATCATTGAACAACTAATCGTATCTCATAGGAATTTTGTGAAACATATAATCTCTATGAACTAAAATTCCTATTTTGTGAGTTCGAGGATTAGAAGGTTGCACTAAATTCTCTCTAGGCATTGTTGTTTAGTAGTTTGGCACTTTAATGGCCTTGTGCCATCCTGGTTTTCATGAGTGCTCTAGAGATACCTGTCTAGCTCTCATAGGAATCGACCCAATTCCACACTCATATAGGTAAACCTCCATCAAGTGTGTCATGTAGTTTAGACATACCACCATACAGAAAGTAGGCTATAGAGTTCATTAAGAGCATAATAACTCAACCTAAATCACTCTAATTAGAAATTATCTCGCCATAGGGATGACTCAAATAATTAAATTGATAGTGCCATCAGACAACAAGTGATTTGTTATTACCCTTATGAACGTACTTTATGGGATCTCCAATCACATAAGTAGGGTGACCATCACTCTTGCCTTCTATTCTAGACAAGAGTCTCATCCTCTTCGACGTATTTACCACTAAACTTCTGTTTAGTGGTTTTGTCAGAGGGTAGGCCAAATCCGATGCTGACCTCACAAAATTTAGGCTCACTTTTGAGTGTTAAAAAATATATATTTATAAAGGAGAAAATCGTCATTTTACACTCCAAGTCTCACTAACATCCATACTTTTATGTATTTAAATCTCTTTTAATTTAATTATGTGTGTTTTATTATAACTATATATTTTATTTAAGTTAGGGGGCATCATGGTCATTTCACAATGAACAAGAGATCAGATAGCAAAACGAACATCAATTTTGAACTTAGGATAGTCAAAAACTTTAAGCAGAACGTAAAAGGATAAATGACATTATTCACATATACAGTATGATGATGTGGCATTGACCGATGACGTGGCACCGACCGATGATGTGGAGCATTCGATTGGACGAATAATGTGGCATTGACTGATGAGTTTGCATTGACTGATGATGTGTTGCCATCCTATTGGACTAAAATGATTATGTAGAGTTCACCGGTGATATGGCAGTATGTCAGTGGACCAAAAAACGTGCGTACGATACATGCATTATACTGAATGACATCCCTAATGATGTGTTCTATCCAATCATAACTTGCCACGTGGCACAATCCTGAGCGTCTAAATTGTTTTAATCTGATGGCCATGATTTACTCATTGTATTTGTAAAAAAAGGGCTCCCCCTTAATTCAATACCCATGAATTCATTTTTTAACACCATTTTTTATAATTCCTTCTCCATCTTGTATTTTTTACATATTTTAATAAATTTTCATTTTACCCCTAGTTCAATTATGAGTAGCTAATTTTTCTTTCAAGTTTGGGTTGAAGGTGAAATCTAACACATTCCATGGGCTTTATTTGGTAAATTTACTTTCTCTTCCCTTCTGATTTTTGTGGATGTTTTGACGTTTTGTCGATGGATAATAATAATCTTGTCTAGATACTGCATTGGTATAACCGGCTCCCTAGTGCAAGATTATTACTATTTGACACGACAAGCCCTTAGCACCATATTGATTAGAGTGTGGTTCATGAGGAGTGAAAACCCCCCTCATGATTTAATTGGCACTAATAAGGAATATTAAGCCCATGGTGCATGTTGGTGCAGATCCAGATACCTAAATGCTTCATTTTAATATATTTCACTTCAATTTATTCACATCATTTTAATTTAAATTTTAGGATAATCTAAATCACTTCCACAACAAATCCAATCACTCACTTAAAAAATTAATTCTACACATAATTAAAATTCACCTTCTCGTATGATCGACACTCGTCACCATTGATCTATTCTACAATAGATTCGTGTACTTGCGAGTTCAATAAAATTAACACAACAAGTTTTTGGCCCTGTTGCTGGGAGGTAAGTTATTTTAATTCATAGAATTAATTTTGGTAAATAATTTATTTTAGTTGTTTTCTTGTAATTTTTTTCTTATTTAGAAAAAGAAAAAAAATGAATCTGCATTTTGAGGTAAGAATTTCTTTTATTTTTCTTCTCTTTAGATTTCTGTAATTTAATTTTAAAGTTATTTTTCTTCGTAATTTTTCGTTTATCTTATGAATTTATTTTAATTTTAGTTAATTTATTTCACGTATTTTTTTAAGTGTGTTTTCAAAGTAAGGTTATAACAGCATGATCAGGTTAGTATCATAATTTCTCCTTCTTCTTTATTTTTATTTATTTTGTTCTCATTTTTTGTGTTCTTTACATTCATGGTCGAAGGTCACAATTACCTAATCTTGACCTCATAGACTTTGAACTCGAAAAAATACTTCGCACACACAAACAAGTTGCAATAAAAAAATAAAATTGAAATGGATTTGCAATAACAACAACAACAACAACAACCACAAGAGAGGCCATTTAAGGATTATTTTAGTCCTTTTTCTAATTTGAGCACATCATGTAAAATATACCCAAATATAGTTGCTAAGAGTTTTGAGTTAAAACCTAGTATGCTAAATTGTCTCCCAACATTCTATAGCCTAGAAAATGAAGACTCATATAATCATCTGAATGATTTTCATGCTGTTTGTCAAACTTTTAAATATGAGAATTTTTTAGATGATGATGTTAAACTTATATTATTCCCATTTTCTTTAAAGGATAGAATTCATTCATGATTCAATACATTACCTGCGAATAACATTACATTATGGGAATAAATGGTAACAAAATTTTTGAATAAATACTTCGCAGTGCATAAAATCAATGCTATTCGCAAGGAAATCTCAGATTTTACCCAGAGAGAAGACGAACAGTTTTTCTAAGCATGGGAGCGATTCAATGGGCTACTCTTAAAGTGTCCACATCATAGGTATGAGAAATGGCACCAATGCCAATATTTTTTGGAGGGATTATTACCGCATGTGTAAGAATGGCTAATGGCAACAAGTGGAGGAGAGCTAATGTCAAAAAGTACATTAGAGATTTGGGATTTGTTCCTACGACAAGCAGATAATTATCAACAACGGAGTCGATTACTCAAGAATACTAAAAGAATTCAGGGAGTGAATGAGGTTTACATTGGCGAGTCAAGTTCGAAAATTAAAGAAGTCAAAAAGCTAGTTGAAGGTCTTTCTTGACAAATAGCATCGGTAATGACTGTTAAATCAACAAAACCACATGACCATGACTCATACTCAGATCAAGCTATTGTCATAGGTGTAATGAGAAAGCCATCAAACTACAACCTTTACTCCAACACATATAATCATGGATGGAGAGACCATCCCAATTTTTTATGGTCTAAAGGATTCCAATAGAATAGACCAGCAGCTCCAGCTCCACCAATGCAACTAATTCCTCAAGTTCCTCAAGCCTCTCAGCCACCATTTAGACCATACAATCAGAACCCGAATTACTCTCAACCCAAACCATGGAAGGATGCATTCCAAAATTTCAAGAATCTTACTCACTCCACAATCAAGTACCAGAACCGCACTATTGATGAACTACGAAATGAGATGAGTGCAGGCTTTAGCTCACAAGCCCAATCAGTTTCAAACCTCGAGAAGATGGTGGGACAACTTGCCTCTTCAGTTCAAACTTTGGCAATGACTGTTGAGAAAGGTAAATTCCCAAGTCAGCTAGTGCCTAATCCTGAAAGAGTGCATGAACCAAGTACCAGTTCACCACAATAGCATGGAGAGGTCAAAGCCATCATGACCTTGCAAAAAGGAAAAGAAGTCGACAACAAAGTGGAGATGCCAGTGACAAAAACAACTCAAATTGTACATATGAATGCTAAGGACTCACTATCGGAGGAGAAAGAAGAAATCAACCCACGAGAAGATGTTCCTAAAGCTCCATTTCCTCAAAGGTTAGCTAACGGAAAGAATGAAAAATCCACAGGTGAGATTTTTTAGATCTTCAAATAAGTAAGTGTTAACATTTCTTTACTTGATGCTATAAAACAAGTGTTATTTTATGCTAAGTTTCTTAAAGACCTTTGTACTAAAAAAAAAAACATTCACGTTCAAAAGAAGGTCTTTTCAACAGAAAACGTTAGTTCTATACTCCAACACAAAATTCCTCTAAAATACAAAGACCTAGGCTCCCCCATTATCTTATGTAGTATAGGGAACCACATAATTGATAATGCTTTGTTGGATTTAGGAGCTAGTGTAAATTTGTTACTCTACTCAGTATTTGTAAAATTTAGACTAAGAGAATTACAAACAACTCCAGTAGTGTTACAACTTGCAAATCGGTCCACGAAAATACCTCATGATATTGTGGAGGACGTGCTTATTCAGATAGATAAGTTTTATTTTCCTGTTGATTTCATTGTAATTGACACTCAACTAGACTAGGATTCAAGGAAGCACATCCCCATTATCCTAAGTCGACTTTTCTTAGCAACTATCGATGCTCACATTCAATGTAGGACTGGAAATATGCAGTTGTCCTTTGGCAACATAACTATGGAGCTAAATATCTTCAACATTACCAAACAATCTCACAATACAGATGATGGAATTGTTGATGTGGATTTAGTAGAAGAAATAATTAATAATACTTTTCTTTCAAACCTTAGTGATGACCCTTTATAAACATGTTTAACTCATTTTGATTTGAATTTTGATATTGATAGATCAGTCGATGAAGTCAACGCCTTACTTGATTCAACACCATCCATGGACACTAATAAATAGAAGTCAAGAGTTGAACAACTAGCACTATCAGAGAAGAAACTCAGCCCATCATCATAATCACCACTAAAATTTGAGCTCAAAGCATTACCTAACACTTTAGAATATGCATTCTTGGATGAAGAAAGCACTCTGCCAGTAATCATCTCATCATCCCTAAATGATGAACAAAAAAGTAAGTTGTTGGAAGTTTTAAAAGAGCACAAAGCAGCATTAGGATGGAACATAGGCGACATAAAATATATAAACCCAATAGACTGCTGCATTACATTCACCTTGATGAAAATTCTAAACCTACTAGGAAAATGCAACATCGGTTAAAACCTAACAAGAAACAAGTTGTTAGAATTGAAGTCCTAAAACTATTAGACGCAGGCATCATTCAGTCCTATGCAAGTTGTCCCCAAAACGTCAGGAGTCACAGTAGTTACCAATGCTGATAATGAATTGATACCCATTAGAGTGACTACAGGGTGGAGTGTATGCATTGATTATAGAAAGTTGAATTTTGTCACATGTAAAGACTATTTTCCTTTACCATTTATCGATCAAATACTTGATAGATTAGCAGGTCATAATTTTTTTTACTTTCTAGATGGTTACTCAGGATATAATCAGATTCCCATAGCACTAAAAGATCAAGAGAATACCACTTTCACTTGTCCTTTTGGCACTTTTGCATATAGGAGAATGCTATTTGGATTATGTAATGCACCTGCTACATTTCAACGATGCATGTTAAACATTTTTTCTAATATGGTTAAATGATTCCTTGAAGTCTTTATGGATGACTTTTCTATTTTTAGTGATTCATTCGATCAATGTTTACATCATCTAATACTAGTTCTGTAAAGATGTATAGAGAAGAACTTGATCTTAAATTGAGAGAAGTGTCATTTTATGGTAAAATAAGGTATTGTTCTTGATCACATCATTTCGAGCAAAGGTACTGAGGTTAATAAGGCCTAGGTGGATCTCATTTCCAATCTTCCTTCACCTAAAACAGTCAGAGAAGTAAGATTTTTCCTTGGGCATGCTGATTTTCATAGACGTTTCATTAAAGATTTTAGCAAAGTTTTTAGACTCTTATGCAATCTACTTGCTAAGGATGTACCTTTTGTCTTTAATGATTCATGTCTTGTGGCATTTAAAAAACTAAAACAGTTGTTGACATCATCACCCATCATTTAGCCCTCAAACTGGAACTTACCATTTGAGCTCATATGTGATGCATCTGATTATGTAGTAGGAGCAATATTAAGACAAAGAGTTGATCGAATTCCCTATTTTATTTACTATGCTAGTATGACATTGAATGATGTATAGTTGAACTATTCAACCACTGAAAAAGAAATGCTAGCAGTAGTGTTTACATTAGAGAAATTTCGATCTTATCTCATTGGTTGTAAAATAATTGTATCTACAGATCATATTGTTCTTAAATATCTTCTCACAAAGAAAGATGCAAAAGCTAGACTAATTCGTTGGTTGTTACTTTTGCATAATTTAACTTGGAATTCAAAGATAAGAAAGACACGGAACATGTTGTGGTCACTATTTGGCACGATAAGCCCTTAGCACCATATTGATTAGAGTGTGGTTCATAAGGAGTGGAAACTCCCCTCATGATTAATTGGCACTAATAAAGAATATTAAGCCCATGGTGCATGTTGATGCAGATCCAGATATCTAAGCATTTCATATTAATAGATTTCACTTCAATTTATTCCTGCAATTTTAATTTTAATTTTAAGATAATCTAAATCACTTACACCACAAATCCAATCACCCACTTAGAAAATTAATTCTACACATAATTAAAATCCACCTCCTCGTGGGATCGACACTCATCACTATTGATTTATTCTATAATAGATTCGTGCACTTGCGAGTTCAATAAAATTTGCACAACACTCACTACCTTAGATTCTAACAGTTGTTTTACAATATTGTGTTTTAGACGTATGTGTTTGCTTTTCCCATTATAAACCTTACTTTTTGCCTTAACAATAGGCGCATGACAATCACAGTGTATAGACACTGAAGTAAGAGGGTGAGCAAAAATGAGAAGATCTGCCAAAAGGTTTCTTAACCACTCAGGCTCAATACATGCCTTTTTTAAGGCAATTAGCTCAGACTTCATGGTAGAACGAGCTATACATGTTTGCTTGGAGGATTTCCAAGACACAACGCCTCCACCTAAAGTAAATATATAACCACTAGTGGATTTGATTTCATCGGACCCTAAAATCCAATTTGCATCGCTATACCCTTCTAACACTGATGGAGCATTGTCATAATTAAGTCCATAATCAATGTTGTCTCTCAAATGCCTTGCAAGTCTATCTATGGCAGCCCAATGATCCTTACTCGAATTTTGAGTATATCTACTCAATCTGCCTACAGCATAAGTAATGTTAGGTCTTGTACTATTCATTAAGTTCATTAGGCTACCAATGATTTGGGCTATCTTAATTGATTAATACTATGATCTAGATTTTTCTTAAGGTGGGTATTTGCATCGTAGGGTGTAGAGACTGATTTTCCATTATAATACCCAAACCTTTTCAACATTTTCTCAACATAGTGTTCCTGTGATAACTTAAGACCATCACTAGTGAACTCGTAAGTGCACGAATCTATTGTAGAATAGATTAATGGTGACGAGTGTCGATCTCACGAGAAGGTGGATTTTAATTATATGGAGAATTAATTTTCTATGAGGGTGGTTGGATTTATGGTGGAAGTGATTTAGATTATCCTAAAATTCAAATTAAAATGACGGGAATAAATCGAAGTGAAAATCTATTAAAATGACGTACTTGGATATCTGGATCTGCATCAACATGCACCATGGGCGAAACATTTCTTATTAATGCTAATTAAATTATGAGGGGGATTTCCACATTTCATGAACCACACTCTAATCAATATGGTGTTAAGGGCTTATCGTGCCAAATAATAATAACCTTGTACTAGGGAGTCGGTGAAACCATGGCCGTATCTAGACAAGATTATTACTATTTGTCGACGAAAAGTCATAACATTCACAATAATTAGAGGTGAAGAGAAAGTAAATGTACCAAATAAAGCCCATGAAACATGTTGAGACTTCACCTTCAACCCAAGCTTGAAAGAAAATTAGCTACTCATAATTGAATTAGGGGCAAAATGAAAATTTATTAAAATACATAGAAAATACAAGATGGAGAAGGAATTATAGAAAATTGAACTAAAACATAAATTCAGGGATGCCAAATTAAGGGGGAGAGCCCCCTTTTTATAGATGTACTGAGTAAATCATGGTCATCGAATTAAAAACATTTGAACGCTCAGGATTGCGCCATGTCATCAGTCAACAATACACGGTTTGATTACGCGGTTTGAATAGTAATACGGTTTGACCACGCGGTTTAAACAGTCAAGCGGCTTAAATAGCGACGCAGTTTGGTTGTAAATAATCCCGTGAATATGTACACACAATTTTTGGTCCACTGACATGCTGCCACGTCACCGATCAACAGTACATAAGAATTTTAGTCCAATAGGATCGTGACACCTCATCAGTCAATGTCACATCATCGGTCAATACCACGTTATCGTTCCGTATATGTGAACAGTGTCATGAACAGTAAACTTCCCTTAATAAAGGACATAGGCTCACCGACCGAAACAACAAGGATGAACAAAGGAAGGAGCGCCGCTTGCACCCAATCAGTGGTCATAGGCCAGCCAAGGTCGGGTGAGGCCGGAGTATCGAATTACCTACCTGCTGATGAAGAAGCAGTGCACGCAGAAAGTGACCACGCTAGTACCAATATAGGCTAAAAAGCTTTAGGATGCAAGCACGTCCTATTTGTAAAGTAGTCCTGGCCCTGGGAGTTTCAATCATGGAAGGATACACATCCCAAACATAGAACATGGACAGTACCGTACATATGAACAATGTCATTTTTCCTTTTATGCTCCTCCTAAGGTTTTCGACTGTCCTAAGTTTAAAAGTGATGTCCGTTTTGTTGTCTGATCTCTCGTTTATTGTCAAATGACCATGATGCCCCTAAAATACATAAAATACTTAATTAAAATAAAACACACATAATTAAATCATACGAGACTTAAATACATAAAAGAAAGAGTGTTAGTAAGACTTGAAATGTAAAATGACGATTTTTTCATTTATAAATATACACTTTCTAACACTCAACAACTAGTCTTAGTGATTTTTATGCTTAATATAACATCTGCTTCTCCCATATCCTTCATATCGAAGTTAGAAGCAAGCATCCTTTTAGTCTCATTTATCGTTCCTAAATTGAGACTTAGGATGAGCATGTCGTCAATATAGAGACAAATGACCACATAAGTAGTAGTGTCAATGGATTTAAAATAGATACATTTATATGAATCATTAATCACATATCCATTTGATACTAATACTTGATCAAATTTCTCATGTCATTGTTTTGGTGCCTATTTTAAGCCATATAATGACTTAACTAACTTACATACCTTATGCTCAGCGGCTGATACTATACAACCCTCAGGTTGACTCGTGTAGATTTCTTCATCGAGAACTCCCTTTAAAAAGGCAGTTTTAACATCCATTTGATGAATATATAAATTATAAATTTCAGCAAGTGCAATTAAAACTCTAATGGATTTAATTCAATTGTCTAGTAGCTTTACTTTTCCTCAGTAGCTTCACTTTTCCTTAGTTCAACAACTCTTTGAACAATCCAATTAATAAATGTAGACGCTACAAAACAATAGTTAATAGACACAAACACAGAAAGTGATGAAATTAGAAAGCCAAGGCGTGCCAATAAAGCATTGTCCTTAAAGAACAAATTATGCCCCTTCTCGGATAATTTTCTGGGTGTGTAAAAGAGTTGAAGACAGTCTGATCTTTCAGGATTCAATGGCATTCCAGTGGTAATGGCGCACTCCAAATTACAATTAATTCTAACAGCTGATTTAATTTGATTTTCTAGGTAAAGTGTGTAGCTTTAATGAAGATGAAGAGGATGATAAGAATTATTTTTTTCCTTGCACACTCAAATCAGTCACAGCAGCTGGCTTTTAATAGCCTTGAATTACAACAGTCATCTCCTTGATTTTTGGCATGAACCAGTGCATGAACTGATTTAAAAACCGGATATCAAGCAACTAAGGTGTTAAAACAAAGCCACGCCCTCTGACATGTAGATATGCTTAGTTTGAACAATTCAAAACAGTTTAAAACTAATTTTTCAATCCAAAGTAATGAATATATAAGCTTTCATCCAGTGGCTAGGAAATGGCCCAAGCCCGTGAAAGCTATATGTGCATTATTAATTTTTGTATTTTGAAATACTTCACAATTTCCAGCAAAATGCAACAACACCTAACTCCAGCCTACAATATTTGGATTCGTCAAGATCAGCTCATCCTAAATGCCCTTGTTGGCTTTCTCTCTCCCACAATTATTCCTTTTGCTGCCAGAGCCAAGACTTCACAGGAAGCATGGTCCATACTTGCCAATACCTATGCCACACCCTCTCGTGGAAGGATTAAGCAAGTAAAAAATATTCTAAAAAATTAAACCAAAAGTGCCTCAAATATTACTGACTTTCTTCAATCTGTTAAATCTCATTCAGATGAAGTTAACCTCCATGCTAATTGCCCCGCAACAAGTCTGATTTAGTTTTTAAAATATTGGTAACTTTGTACTCTTCTTTTATTTAACATGTTTATTAATTATCATGATTGATGGTTCTCTAGGGGGGGATTATTAAAACCATAACTAAATTGCTTCTAATTTTATTGTGCTAATAAGTAATAATCCCACCCTATATATTTAATAGGACCCCCGATATAAGAGTGAGAGAGAGATAGAGTGCAAGGCACAAACACACACATATATAGAAATTCTCAGATGCAGGGCGTCAAAATTATTTTTTTTTCATGCGAACATACCATTAAATCATATGGTTTAATAGTGCATATGCATTAACTCTATTAAACCATATGATTTAATAACATGTGTGTGTGTGTTTCAATCAGAAATTTTAAAATACAGAAAAGTCTGAGAAAATGCATAAATCGTGCAATTTGAGCACTTTAAGTTTTAAACTTTTAAACCCCATTGTTTTAAAGCTTTCCACGACTTTTTCCACACTTTAAGATCCTGAACCAAAAAATATGTGTATATATATATATATATATCTGGGATTCTCGGATTGGAACAGTGCTCGAGAATCATTTAGGGTTGTTGGATTAAAATCTAATGGCCCCCAAAATTCTTTTTCTTTTTTCTGGTTGGTTGCACATGGTGGGCTCCACCATGTGCAGCCAATAAATAGTTCCGGGATACTGTTCCAATTTGAGATTCTCGGACTAGAACAACATATATATATATATATATATATATATATATATATATATATATATATATATATATATAGGATATTATCATTTTCCCACCAAAGGTATTCTGACACATCATGTTAGTACCATGGTTTGGTAAAACTATGATTTTACCACTAAATGTTTAAACTGTTAACATTTTTCCACCATTCCGTTAACTGAATAAAAATTATGCTGAGGTCATAAGGGTATTTTGGACATATCACGTGAGGTGAAAACGTTGCGTTTTGCAATTGTAAAGAAAGCGGGCAATTTGGACATGGAGCCCTAGAAATCGAAATCAACCCCCCTCTCTCTCGATTCTTCTTCCATCTCTGCCCTCTCTCGCTCATTGTAACTGACGCATATCTCTCTCACTCTCGTAGCAGTGTTCTTCCATCTCTACTGTCTTCTACTCTGTCCATTGTAAGTAGGATTACTACTTGGTTATTGTTAATGAAGTTTTACCATTTTATTTGTAATCATCAAGCTTACATGCATTTGCCGTTTTGCTGTAATTTTGGTTATTAGGCATAATTTTGGTTATTGTTCGTTACTTTTTACCGAATTAAATTGGTTTGAGTTGTGATTAGCACTTGAATTTAATAGATTAGGATTATTAGTTGCCTACTGTTAATTAATTTTTGCTTACTGTTAATTAATTTTTTATTTGTAACCATCAAGCTTACATGCATTTGCCGTTTTGCTGAAATTTTGGTTATTGGCCATAATTTTAGTTATTTTTCATTACTTTTTACCTAATTAAATTGCTTTGAGTTATCCTGTAATTTCAATTATTCAAAATGTTTCCTCGTTTTTAATCTTGTAGATGATGTTACCATTACAACTACATTTACTTTACAAAGGTGAAAGACATCGTATAGGGTTGATTGAACCTGAAGAATATACCCTGCAGTAGATGAAGAATGAAGCATTGAAGATTACCAGGGAGAATGGGTTGACGACTCCTGAAAGTGTGCAGTTATCGGTTACCAACCCAAGGAACAAGCTTTCGATTATTGTAGATTATGAGGCAGTCTTGCAGGCTCAGTTCGCTGCACATGATTCAATGGAAGTGGCAGTGTTTGAAGCCACAATTTTGCCAACCCTACGTCTTGATTTACCACTTTGTGGGGGTATTACAAGCGATGCTACATAATTGTGGAGTGCAGTTATCTGCAGAGCAAATTACATGGGTGAATGATGGTGGAAATGAACCACCACCTAGGACTAGAGGCATACAGGGGCCACCAACAGAGCTGAACGAGAATGATGGACATGAGAATGATGATGATGATGTAGTATATTCAACTTATGGGAGTCGTATAGATGACACTGATGATGATGATGCTGATGACGATGACCAAAGTGAAGATAATGGTGCAGATATTATGGATGATGCTAAGGGTTCTAGTTCTGACGATGAAACAGCTGAAGTAGATCCTTAGTTGTTAGCAGACACATCAAATTCATATTATGATTTGGGTACCACTCAGTTGAAGGATTATATTGAAGTGCATGTATATAAGCCAGGGCGTAATGGTAAACATAGGCTGATGTTAAGAGATGTATTTAATGATGTTGAGCATTTTAGATATGTGTTAGGTAAAGTGATGGTGGATAAAGGCTTTGAAATTACAAAGGTGTACAATGAACCTAGGAGATTTTACAAAAAATGCAAGATTAGTGAGTGTCCATGGTATGTGATGGGAGGTAAAATAAGGGGCAAGGGTGGATTTGCAATCAAAGAGTTGCAAAAGAAGCATGAATGTAGACAGACTAGAAAGTCAGTGGCTGTGAACAGTAAATGGATAGCAAAGAAAATTAAGAGTAAAGTTGCTGTAGATCCTCATGTGAAGATTTCTGTTCTTTGTAAGTTTATGCTGGAGACTTATGGTGTGCGGATAGGGGATTTAAAACTATATAGGGCTAGAGAGAGGGCAAGAAAAGACATTAATGGAGATCATGCGATGGGATACGAAGATTTGTTTCAATATGCTGCAGTGATTCACAAGTATGATCCTGGTGCAATTTGTAAAGTTCTTTGTGATGTTGTAACTAGGCTTGAGAGAGTGCTCTTTCAGAGATTCTTTATAGCATTTCCAGCTCAAAAAAATGCCCTTAATAATGGCTGTAGGCCATATATCGGGCTAAAAATCAAAATATGGTGGAGTTCTATTAGCCGCTGTGGGTATGGATGCTAATAATGGAATGGTCCCATTAGCATTAGCAGTGTGTGAGATAGAGAATACTGAAACCTGGTCGTGGTTTTTAGAAATTCTGCATTCGTATTTTGATAATGGCTTAGAGCAAATTACATTTTGCTCAGATAGGCAAAAGGGTTTGTTAGGGGCCATTGAGATAACATGGCCTACTGCATATCACAAACCATGTGCTAGGCACATATATGCTAACTTCTGCAAAGAACATCCTGGTGTTAGTTTGAGAAATCTGTTTTGGAGGGCTATCAGTAGCACTAACAAGTTTGATTACGCTATTGCAATGGAAAAGCTCAAAAAAGAGAAGTTAGAGGCATGGCAGTGGCTGGAGACTGAGCTTGCTGGGTTTACTTGGTCAAGACATGAGTATGACAAGAATTGTAAGGTAGACCGTACAACTAACAACACTTCAAGGTATTTTAATAATTGGATATTACCCCATAGAGAGAAGCCTTGCTTGACCATGCTTAAAGAAATTAGATGCATGTTCATGACACTCTTCACAGAAAGGAAAAAAGAAGCACAATCTTGGACCAACATTCCACCTAGAGTGAAAAAAGAATTGGATGCTACATATGAATGTGGAAGCAAAATGAATATAATGGCTTCTGGGGATCTTCACTTTCAAGTATAATTCTAACTTATGTTCCTTATAATTATTTTTTTCCTGAACCCGAATGTTTGTTAGGTTAATCAATTTTTTTTCCTCAACCTTATAATTATTATTTAATCATTATGTAATTTTTGTTAAGTTAAAGACAAGGGTTATTATCCAGCAAGGAGGTTCATAGTCGATCTCATGAGCAGGTCCTGTGATTGTGGTTATTGGGACCTAGCTGGAATCCCCTATACTCATGCTATGGCTGCAATTAGTCATGCTAGACACACGGTAACAGAGTATCTACCAAAATACATCAGCAAAGAGGCGTACTTGAACACATATGCAATGATGTTCAAGCCAAATCCCTGATAAAGTTACATGGGACCCTTGTGATAGGCCCAAGCTCTTTCCACATGAGATTACCAAGAAGACTGGAAGACCAAAAAAGTCAAGGAAAAGGGCAGCCACTGAGCCAATAAAAAAAAACAGATCATTTTATATCTGCTGCTCCTTTTGTGGTGGGATGAACCACAATGTCAGGAAATGTCCATTAAGGCCATCAATAGCAAGAGAATTAAGAGCCCCGCAGGTAACAGCCACTGAACCTAATGTTTTAATTGTTTTTATGTGTATTGAAATTAATTTTTTATTGTTATCTATGTAATTTTAAATAGGGAGTTAGTGGGCCGGGAGAAAGTTCTAATGCAGCACGTACTTCAAAGAGGACAAAGAAAGTGGTAATTCGTTTATTGTTATTCATTGAGTAATTTTTAGTTTGTTATAAATATTGATGATTTGATTATTTATATATTTCAATTTAAATAGGCTGTAGGTGGTTTACAAGAGAGCTTTATTGCTCATAGAGGAAGAGGAGGTACTGGTAATAGAGGAAGAGGAGGGAATAGAGGCCGAAGGGGCCAAGGGGGTAATAGAGCAAGAGCAAGAGGTGATGGAGTAAGAGGACGTAACAGAGGTATGTTATTGTTTCAAAATAATGTTTGATGTCTACAAGTAGCTATTGCTGGTCTTAGATAATGAGGTAATAATTTTTTTGTCCAGGCCAATATGAAGCTAATAATGTTTCCCCGAATCCAACTCAAGGCTCACAAGCTTCACAGATATTAGATGTTGTATGAAATATTACCATTAAGGTGCTGTTATGTATTTTAGATGCACAAAACTTTATATTAGTGCATTAAGTTGCTGTTATGTATTTTAGATGCACAAACTTTATATTAGTGCATTAAGTTGCTGTTATGTATTTTGGATGCACAAACTTTATATTAGTGCATTAAGTTGCTGTTATGTTTTTGGAATCCACAAACTGTTTTGATTACTTTCCAGTTGCAATGATTGATTGCTACAATATTTTTTCATATTTATTACATTACTTCCTCATAAATAAGCCTATCACAATGCCACAAATAAAAACTATGATCAATTTCAATTTCACTTCAATGCATCGTAGTCGTTCACTTATCTTCATCACATCTTCATTTAGGTTCATGCCATGACCGGATGTAATGTTACACATTTCCATATCTTCTTTTGCTGCCCATTGCCAAAAATCACACTTTTTAAACTTGCATGTCCAAAAGAGCTTATTAGGGTTTTCCGAGGTTGTAGATACCATCGCACATGCCTGCACTCCACAATTGCAGTATTTAGGGTAGCAGGTAACTTCAGCATATTTCTTAGCTCGAACCCTGGTATTAACACTTAAGTTACCACTGGAGGCCATTGTTTTGTTTGAATTTATGTGTAAGAAGGCTGAAACTATGTTTAGTTTTGAGTGGAGATTAAGAAGAGCTGGATTTTTTGAGCTTGGATGAAATGTAGTGTTTACAGTGGCTTATTGTTGCTGTCTTTGAATGATAAAGTATGTTTGGTTTTGCTGTCTTTAAGCTGGGCATGTCATTTTCTGGGTTGCTGGGGCTCAAATGGGGTTGCTAGTTGGGGTTGAAATGGCCTGATTGCTAGTAATAAAATGAGCTTGCTGGTGTTTAAAAATGGCTTGGGCTTGTTGGTGCAGTGGTATTAAAATGTTTACTGTGGCTTGTAGTTGTGCGTTAAAAATTGAGTTGCTGGGTTGCCATTTTCTTTCTTTTTCAGCTGGGTTGTTGGTGCTCAAATGGGGTTGCTGGCCTTTGATTTGGGGTTGCTGGTTGCTGGTTGAAATGGCAACCAGTAGCAGCTCTTATAAGCATAAAAGTAGCGATTATTTGAATGTAACGGCTACTTTTGGGGTTATTTTTGTAATTTAATCATCACTTGCTGCTGTTCATTCTGAAAGGGCAAAATCGTCTTTTATGCTCCAGAGGTAAAATTGACCTTTTAAGAATTTTCCGTTAAATATTAACTGAGTTTTAACGGAATGGTGGGAAAATGCTAACAATTTAAACGTTTGGTGGTAAAATGATAGTTTTACCAAACCATGGTACTGACATGATGTGTCAGAATACCTTTGGTGGGAAAATGATAATATCCCTATATATATATATTGCATGAATTTTCACAATATTGATAATGAGTTTTTTAATTATTCATTGGATTTAAGGGTGATGACCTCCACCTTAATTTCAATTAAGAAAAAAGAACACCTACTCTCCAAAGTTTGGGGAAATAGTAACAAAAACCCCCAAGTTTTCAATAAGGGACACCCAAAACTCCCTTTTTGACCATAATGTGCTTGGACTCTATAAACTCAAAAAATTGACCTCAAAATTTTATAATAAATAGAAATATGACATTAAAATAAATGCAATAATATATTCATTTTACAAATAATTTTAATATTTAATTTTTTATATTTTACAATCTATTAGACGAATTTATTATATCAAAGTAATATTTAATAATAAATAGAAACATAATATTAAAATAAATAAATAAAAATTAAAATTACTTTGAATATTATGTAAAAAATATTTTTAATATCATCAGTAGAGAGATATTTTGTTAATTGTAAATCTATTTAACTCAAAGATTTATTTAAAATCTTTATAATAAATACGAATATGATATTAAAATAAATATAATAACTGAAAATTTTAATATTATTTTAAATGTTAAAAATAATTTAATTTATTAGTCCATTAGATAGATTATATTATTTATATTAAATTTTTATTAATTAAAAACTTTAAAGTATTTTTTTAATCACTGTATTCAAAGGGTACTATAATTAAAAATGGGTTTTGGTGTTGTTTTTTGAAAATTTGAGAGTTTTTGTGACCATGTCTCCATACTTTTAGAGTGCAAGTGTCCTTTTCCCTTTAATTAATTGAAATTTACTAGTTATATGAATAATTGGTAACTGCCTTATCGTTTTTGTCTTTTGAAAGAAAATTATTTCTTTAATTTTTTGTATTTTTTTTTTGAGGATATACTAATTTTGTGAAGATAATTTATATAAATTGAAATATAATATTATTTAACTTAAATTGTTTTTTCATTTTTTTCTTGTACGTTTTCTTTTTAATGTCAATTATATGAATACTTAATAGATTTTATTTTTAGATATTATAATTTAAAAATAGAACACTAAGTTAATGCATTTGAAATAAAATTATGAAGAATTGACATATGAGAATAGGTTTATGCATGTAATCTCTAATACAAATATAATATTGCAGTATATTAGTATAACTTATTTTGTTTATATTTTAATAGAAAAAATTAAAAGAGTTGTGATTTATTAGATTAATATAACCTTCTTTAATTAGTAAAACATCTCAATCTAATCTATTTTAATTGGCAAAATTCTTTTTATCGAATAAATTTTGATATTTTATTTAATTTTAATTAACTATAATGAACCATTGGTTCTCATCCAATGTTTACTTTTATCCCGTTATTGATATTGATTTTACTTAGTTTTAATTAACTACAGAGAACTATTGGATCTCATCCAACAATTAACTTTTAACCCATTATTGATATTGAAGTTTTAGCCCAACACTATAGAAGGACCTTAGTATTAACATATATTAATTTTGAAATGCATACTTGGATTGATGATAAACATTGTTTTATGGAGATGATAATCTTTAATTTATCTCCTAAAAGTGTGAAAATATCAATTTAATTATACTCGTTTATTATTAAGAAGACAAAAATGAAATATAATTAACATGCCTCTCATTTTCTCTCATCTTTTAAATAAAAATAAGGATAAATTGAAGTTTTCACACATTTTTAAGTTAAATTAAGAATTGTCATTCTAGTCGGACGACGTAAAAATTCTTCTCCTCTAATAATTCTTCTTTTTCCAAAAAAAATCCCGGATATTACAGCTCCTCTAAATCATGCATATATTGCTCTAATTCCCAAGACTGCTAAGCGTATAAAGACTAATAAATTCTAACATATTAGCCTTTGTAATGTTACCTATAAACCATATCTAATAGATTAAAACAAATTCTCCATCAAATTATTTCCCCAACTCAAAGTCTATTCATATCAAATCGGCTAATCACTAACAACAATATTATTAGATATGAATGTTTGCACGAAATTAGAATTAGCAAAGGGAAAGAAGAATGGCTTTCGTAGTTATAAAGCTTGACATAAGCAAGGCTTATGATAGAGTTGTCTTTCTTGAAGCAAGCTATGGAGAGGTTGGGCTTTTCGGATAAATGGGTGGCTTTGATCATGAACTGTGTTACTAATCCCCACCTTCTCTGTTATTAACTCAGGCTGGAAAAGGCCTTCGACAGGGATTCCCCTACCCCTATACCTGTTCATTATATGTACAGAGGTGTTTCCAACTCTTTTGTTGCAGGGAGAAAGGCAATGCCAGATTCATTGGTTGAGATCTTCTAGAGACGTCACTATTTCCCATCTTCTTTTCGCTGTTGATAGCCTTGTATTCACAAGGGCTTTTACTGAAGTGTGCAAGCATTTGAAGTCAATCTAACCTTTTCCCCCCCTTACTGTGGCACCTTTTTTCTTCATTGAGTGTGCATATATAAAAGTTGCTGAGTAAAAAATCTTCGTAAATGGAGCTAAGAAATATACCCTTGCATTCATATGTAATAATGCCAGTAAGATGATAAAGTCTTTAATTGAACAGAGTCAAACACAATAATTTATAACACCTCGTGGTGATGATGCAACGAGAAGTTGCGGATCACATCCCTTCTTAGGTCTTTGATTTATTTTCCACAGAAGAAGATGGGATTTTATTTCACATGTCAGCAGTAACTCGGACAATGTCAGAGAAACAGAGACTGAAAAGGAACACGAGATCAACGAGCCATGGTTGATCCCCATACTAAGACTTGATAGCTTCATATAAATTAATAATCTTACTGCTTCTCGGCATGCCTGTCATAAAAGGCTTTCATCCTCCCAAGGCCATTTTCAAGAGCTGAAGGCTCAACGGCAAAAGTTATGCGTAGCCAGTCTTTCAAACCCACAGTAATCCCTGTTATTTCCAGAATCAAAGGGTTAGTTAGCAAAAATCTCTTTAGCACTTGCTGTAAGCACAATTAAGTTTAGAGTTTCTGTTATTTTGTGACTTTCTTTCCAGGCCACAAATCTCATGTTTTATTTGTTATTAAACCAAATACTGAAAATGTCTGAAACTAGTGGGGGATAAATAAACACCAATTTCCTCATAATATCTATTTTCATGAAGCAACAAGCTTCGGAGGCAAAAAATTTCGAAGGTGCATAGATAAAGAAAAGTATTATGCTGATTGGTAAATATAGATTTTATGTATCTTGCCTGGTAAAACAATGACTGATTCCTCTTTAGCCAGCTTGAGAGCAAATTCCATGTCGCTGTTAATGCCTTCCAACAGTGAATAGTTCAGTTTCACCTACAAAAGCAGTAAATACTATTCAGGACATAAACATTTATCTTCGGAACCACAATAGTACAATCATATATATATGATGCTCTTAAGTCTTACCATTACAAACATGGACCCTTCTGGTTTCTTAGGGCAAGTTATGCAAGGGATCTCCTTAAGTCGATCACAGCATTTATCTGCAGTCTCTCTTAGAATGTCAATGATCTTAGAAAAGAATTCCTCTTCAGTTTTCTCAAGGATTTGAGGAACTGCTCCCTGATGCATAAAGCACATTGTTATATTTTCAGAAGGAAAATCAAGAAAAACAAGATGTGAGAAGAACAAAATGTGAGAAAATCAAGAAAAACAAGATGTGAAATCTGAGTGCTTATCGGTGCCAGTTGGTTCAACTAGAAAATTCCCTTGGGTGGTACAAGAAGTCTGGGGTTCAAACTTCAAACCCTGCTCACATGAGCGGAGAGGGGTATCCATTGATGCATTATTTACAAAAAACGTAAAAATAAAAGTCTAGAGTGCTTAATTATTTTTACCCGTCACACACACTAAGAAATTAGTTGTCACTATCTAATTTATGAACTTATGATTTACTGTGATGGAATTCATTAGTACCGCTGCATGACATTTTCAAGAAACTCTTAACTTAATGCATGTCATAAAATATGAGAATTAATTTAACAAAAATATAAAGTTGAGACTTAAGCGTGTGAAAGATAATTGTTACTCACTATCTTAATTATTTATGGCAAACTTTTATAGAAGTTCAGGATGAATCTTTGTAACTCTATTTCAATATAACCATGTTCTTTGATAAAAGCATCATAAACACAAACCTGAATGAATGTTGCAGGATCAGAGGAGATATTGAGAAAGATCTTAATGGAATCAACAATCTGAGAAAGTACAAAACCAAAAAAGATCATGATCATTGTTGTAGGCTTACAACAGTAGTATAGACGCTTTCACTTAAAAGAAGATAATCATCCATCCTCGTATTGAGAGAGATAGAGTGAAAGAAAGCTACCCCTGAGTCTTGAAGGATGCCATTGGGATCACTTGTCACAAGCCAACCCAGCCGCAAGCCAGGAACTATTCCTCTCTTTGATATGGATCCAAGTGTAAGGAGAGGCACAATTGACCCAAACACTCCCATTGATACAAAAGGAGTATTCCCAAATGCAAGATGGCCATAAACTTCATTTGCAATCACCATGATCCCAAGTTTTTTTGCTGTCTCTGCAATCTAATATTCAATGGATTAACAAACACCAATATTCTTACAGAAGCTTTAGAGCCATTAATTTATGGGTTTGAAAATTTTAAATAATAAGGCTAAGTATTGCAGTGTCAGTCATTAAATAAAATAAGACTCAATAGCCATTAACATTTTCGTTTCCCTTTTAATTTCGTCCCATTTTTTTCCTTTTTCTAACCTAAGAGTCCAAATATCAGTTTGCTCACCTTGTGTAAATGTTGATAAGTGCAGAAAATATGGAAAGAGTAGATTAGTTGACATTTCTGATTTTTAGGATTAGTTGTCTAATCTATTTGATTTGTACAGTTATTACTAATTTGTATATTTTCAAAAATTAGGAAGTTAAATTAGGAATGCGTAGTCCTATAAATTATCCCATTGTACTGGCTATTAGAGGTACTTAAAAAAATAAGAAAAGACTTTGTTCTTCTCCTCTGTTTACATGGTATCAAAGCTATGGCAGAATTAAGCCTGGCTTGACTCCCATACGGATTTGTTCATTGTCTTGTTGTAATGGCGCAAAACACCATGCATGGGGTTACAGTAACTTGTGATACCAATTTCACTGCTACATCTACTAGAATTGGTGTAGGGGAGTTTCTACCGTCGAGATCTGGAAACTTGAACGGAAGTGAGAGTTTCCCATGCAATTAACCGGTCACAAATTGAACGGCAAGAACTATCTAGAATGGGCGCAATCCATTTAGTTGGTGGTCGATGGCAAGGGTAGACTTGGCTACATCACCGGTGAGACGAAGGAGCCCGAAAAACCTGATCCAACATGGAAGACTTGGAAGTCAGAAAATTCCCTAGTTATGTCCTGGTTGATCAATTCCATGGAGATTTCAATTGGGAGGATGTATTTGTTTCTTTCTACCGCAGAGGATGTATGGGATGCGGTCTGAGAAACGTATTATGATCTAAAAAATTCATCACAGATTTTCGAATTGAAAACAAGACTATGGCAGACTAGGCAAGGTGATCGTGCGGTTTCTGAGTATTACAACAAGATGAAGGCCTTAAGGAAGGAGCTCGATTGGGCCTGTATGACAGATAGTGTTCGTTATTTAAAACGAATTGAAGATGATCGTGTTTATGAATTTTTGGTAGGTTTGAATAAGAACCTTGATGAAGTGCGAGGTCGGATTCTTGGCAGAATTCATTTGCCATCAATTCGGGAAGTATTTTCAAAAGTACAACGAGAGGAAGGTCGACGCAAAGTGATGTTAAGAGAAAAAACTATATCCACTCCAGAAGTTTCAGCTCTAATGACAGGGACTAATCACAATAATTTCCCATCCCAAGCATGGCATAACAAGAAAGGAGAAAAAGTGTGGTGTGATCGCTGCCATAAACCACGTCACATTAGGGAGACTTGTTGGGATTTACACGAAAAACCTCCTAATTGGAAGCCATGAAATTTTAGTTAGTCAAACAGTGACTCAAAGGCCTTCCACTCAGCCATTGAGGAGAATGGAAACACTGCAACTACAGCTACGACACCTTCATTCAGTAAGGAACAATTAGAACAAATGTATAAACTTTTTCAGTCCACACAAGCGACTAATCCAGTATCTTCTTCTTGTTCCTTGGCCCAGAAAGGTAATTATCTTCAATCTATTATCTTTAATGTGTCCACTATTCCTCTTTGTCCATGGATAATAGATTCAAGTGCCACCGATCATATGACTGGATGCTCTAAATTATTTTCTTTCTATAGTCCTTGTGCAGGCAATCAAAAAATTAAGATTGCTGATGGCTCCCTCTCGGCAATTGCTGGGAAAGGGTCAATTGTTATCTCTAATACTCTCGTTCTTCACGATGTCCTTCATGTTCCAAATCTCTCTTGTAATCTTTTTTCTGTAAGTAAAATAACTCATGATTTAAAGTGTTGTGCTAAATTTCTTCCAAATTGTTGTGAATTTCAGGAACTAGAAACAGGGAGGATGATTGGCAATGCTAGAGAGTATAGCGGTCTCTATTACTTTGATGATGGGAACTTTATGTGTCAGAAACAGAAAATTTCAAATCTCGGAGCATGCTTTAGTTCTACTGATTATAAAATAATGCCGTGGCATCGTAAGTTAGGCTATCCTAGCTTTTTATATTTAAAACATTTGTTTCCAAACTTATTTCGTAATAAACTTCTATTGTCTTTTCAATGCGATATTTGTCAGTTAGCTAAACACCATCGTGCATCTTTTCCTATTCAACCATATAAAGCATCCAAGCCTTTTACCCTTACTCATAGTGATGTGTGGGGTCCCTCTAGGAAATTAACTAATTTTGGAAAAAGATGGCTTATAACATTTATTGATGATCATACTCGCCTAAGTTGGGTCTATTAACTCAAAGAAAAATCTGCAACAGAACATATTTTTTAAAACTTTTATAATATGGTTGAAACACAATTTCAAATAAACATTCAATTGTTTCGAAGTGACAATGAGAAGGAATACTTTAATTAAATATTGGGGTCATTTTTCTTAGAAAAAGGAATTGTTCTTCCCAACTCTTGTAATGACACTCCTCAACAAAACGGGATAGCAGAACGAAAAAATAAGCACCTCCTAAAAGTAGCTAGGTCTTTAATGTTCACCACTAAAGTACTTATGGGGGGGGGGGGGAAGCAATTCTTACTGCTACATATCTTATTAATAGGATGCCATAAAGAGTTTTGAACTTTAAGACACCATTGATAGTTTTTAAAAAATCTTTCCAATGACACGTTTGACTTTAGATTTACCTTTAAAGATCTTTGGATGTGTTGTCTTTGTACATATGCACAATTATAATAGGGATAATCTAGATCCAAGAGCTATAAAATGTGTTTTTCTAGGCTATTCTCCTACTCAAAAAAGGTATAAATGTTTTGATCCTAACAAACAAAAATATTTTGTCACGATGGATGTTACATTCTTTGAGTCTCAAAGTTTTTTTAATCCTCCTCTTCAAGGGGGGAAAGGAAATGAAGACTCGGTGTTTGAGCTTGACATGAGTAATAATGGGAAGACAAATATTGAAACTGAAATTTTTAATCCTAATACCTTGAATAAAGAGGATAGGAGGACTCCCTTAGTGCCTGAACATAAAACTGGCACTAGGATAATAGACGTGACACGCTTCAATAATGAGAGATTGTTCAGGAAAACTTACACTAGGGAGAAACAGATTCAAAGTAAGAAAGACGCAGCGATACTTCCTCAACACCATGAATCTGATCCAATCCCAAATCCGAAAAACACTGATTCTAAAAATCCAGGTACGATCTCTAAAGTTATAGAGTCTGAGTCTTTATTTATCCCACAAGTACATTTTGACCCTCTAGATCTTCCCATTGCTCTTAGGAAAGGAATTAGATCATTTACTCAACATCCCTTTCGAATTTCTTGTCTTATAAGAACCTGTCATCATCTTATCATACTTTTGTCTCACAATTGTCAAGTGTGGATATACCTAAGTCTATATAAGAAGCGCTAAAGGTTCCTAAATGGAAGGACGCTGTTCATGAAGAAATAGAGGATCTAGAAAAAAATGGAACGTGGGAGATGGTTTATTTGCTTGAAGGAAAATTGATTGTTGGTTGCAAGTGGATTTTCACTGTGAAATACAACTCAGATGGATCATTAGAACGCTATAAAGCAAGGTTAGTAGCAAAAGGATTCACACATACCTATGGAGTTGATTATCAAGAGACATTTGCTCCCATAGCCAAACTAAATACCATTCGAATACTAGTCTCTGTAACTATTAATTTGGAGTGGTCGTTGTTTCAATTGGATCTCAAAAATGGATTTCTCAATGGAGATTTGGAAGAAGAAGTATATATGGGTGCGCCCCCTAGTTTTGAAGACAAGTTTGGAGGAAAGGTGTGTAAATTGAAGAAATCCCTTTATGGACTGAAGCAGTCTCCTCGTGCTTGGTTCGATAGATTTACCAGGTTTGTTAGAAAAGAAGGATATAGTCAAGGACAATCTGATCATACAATGTTTGTGAAACACACATATGGTGGAAAGATGGTTGTCCTGATTGTATACGTAGACGACATAATACTTACTAAGAGCGATGGTGATGAGATGAGTAGCACTACTAGAAAAATGGTCTTTACTAATACTTAACTCGTGACACTTTTTTAAAAAGTATCAGTATTTACATACATATGGACCATTTTCCGTGTTTAACATTTAAGTATCACAAATTACTGATACGATGGTGTCTGTAAGTTAGACATTAGAGATCTCTGACACCAAAGTCTCAGTTGAAAAAATATAATAATTCTAATCTTGTTCCACATACAACTCGAACCCAAGACTTCCAACAGTCAAGCTTTTAAATTTAAGAAAAAAACCATTGTAACTGTTTTTTAAGGTATTAGCCAAAAAAACATTTATATAAACACAAAAAACCAATTAGAAAAAGAACTTGTAAGTAGAAATGAAATAACCCTAATTTTCTAACTCTCAAAACACGATCTCCTATCTCACTGCCTTGCCCAAACTGCCGTCATCTAGTCTTCGTGGTCGTCGCTTTGCCTCCCCTTGCGATTGTCATCTAGTCTTCATGATCATTGTCTCTCATTTGTCATGGCAGTATCGCCTCTTATTTGTCGCAGTCATTTCGCTTCGGCTCTTATCGTTGCTCGTCATCATCGTCCAGGTGACCATCAGCTGCTGTTCTTTTCATTCATAATAAAGATAAAAGATAAGAAGCGAGGTATGTGCGATAGATGGCTATTTTCATATTAGATTTGAAAATTTTTGACATGTGTTATCTCTTTATTTCGTGAATTTTAGAAAATGAGGGTATTAGGTTGTAATTTAATTTTTTTATAAAAAAAAAAGTGATTAATTTCTTGATTTTTATATTTTTAGATCAGATCTATAGAAAATTGATTAAATGATTGATGAAAGGACCAAATAAATTAGAAAACAAAAACCCTAAACTTTATTTACAAGTGTGAAATGCATCTTTGATGCTCAATAATTGAAATTAATCAATTTTTTTTTGTAGGTCTCGTGAGTATAATAGAGACAAAGAAAGAAGGCGTAGACATAGATCGTGTTCCCATTCAAGTGATAGATTGATGAATCGACCAAAATCACTCTCTCCTTCCCGTGCTCTTTCCAAAAGGTATAGAACAAATTAATTTAAATGTGGTCATTGAGGTGGTGAAACTGTGAAAGTTCCTTGTTAATTATTATATGGGGAAAGGCTTTACATATTCAACTTTTGAGATATGTTATCTTCATTCTGTAAACAGATAAAATTAGGATAAGTATGGCGTTTATGTCTTTGTTCATTATTTTTTTTACCTTTTCTATTTTATCTGCAGCAAGCGGAGCAGTGGCTTTGATATGGCACCACTAGCTGCAGTCATACTACCTGGTGTTGTTGTTCTAGATGTAGTCATTTTTTTCCATTTTACTTCATTCACCTATAACTTTTAGTATTGTTTGGGAAAGTTGTTCATTTTAATTTTTATCTAATGGATTTCTATGGAAACTGAGAACCATTGTTGTGTTGTTTGGCTATTGTGTGTGGTTATTTTTCTTATGTTTTGTGTCTATCAGTTGGGTAAGAAGGCAACATTGAACTACATGTCCCACTGTGCTACCCATGGGCGTGACTAGCTAACATAAATTTTATCTCTAATGGAGAACCTATGCTTTGATTGGTTGGATCTCGTTAGCTTTCAACTGGCAACAATTGTCATTGGTAGACTTATACATATTTCCCTAGCATCTGCAGGGGATGGAATTCATTTCTTTATTTATTTATTGAGTATTTAGGTATGAATTAGGCCTCTCTCTATAGTATTATCACAATGTAGTTCCATGCTTGGAGATTTGTGACTCTTAAGATTTAGTAGCAATGTGTGTGTAAAGTTATCAGCCATATAACTCATCCTTGTCCTTTACTTGCTTCCTTTCTTATTACAATACAGGGCAATTGCATCGTGTACCTTCAACAGTTCAAGAAATGGTACAAAACATGTAATCTTTTAGAGCAACATAAGTTTACATTTTTCACAAATAGTTATTTAGAAATTATTTCCTTTGAGTTATCAATTGCATATGTGTGTTGCTTGTTAACTATTATTTCTGCATGTTTATATGCTTGAAGATCTGTTTCTGTTATTCAAAATTCTTTGTGGGTAGCTAAAAGACTAGAAAGATTGAAGAGAGACTATTTGTGGGAATGGTTCGATGATGTTAATGGTTCTTACCTAGATAAGTGGCCACTGTTACTTTGGCAAAAGAAAAGGGGGGGCGAGTGGTAAGGGTTAGGAATTAGTAATTTGGATAAAACAAATCAGGCTCTTTTGGCAAAATGGTTGGAAATTTCTTCTTGAGAAAGATTATCTATGGCAAGAAGCAATAAGAAACAAAGACTAATTTTGAAGAAAAAACGTATTTTCTTTTATATAGTCAATTTTATTACTAAATGCAACTGTTGATTGTGATTGATTTGTTTATGTTTTACTCTATTTTTAGATAAATGTTTGAGAATCTCCTAATCATTATTTATTTCATGACATGAGAACTTGATAGGAGGGCACTTTTATGCTATTTGTATTTCAAAGGACGGGCTTTGATTTTGATCAGTTCATTTGTTGACTTTCTGAACTTGGCTTCCTTTATAAAAGGTATGTAGTACCTTTTGTTATTTTTTTTATATGTCAACTGTCACTCATGTGCTCTTATTATTTCATTTATCATCATTATAGTCAATGTCTTAGAGAAGTGCAATGTTGTCTATTATACAAATTGAATGTGCAATAAGGTCTGCTATATTTTTGCCTTCTTGTTAACAAAGCTTTAAGATTGAATAGATTAGATTAAGGAAGTGATTGTTGATTAGTTTATAACAGAGCATTTGTGATAGCTTTTAATTAGCCAATAAAGTCAATTGGTATATGTAGATAGAGCAACATGCTTGTGTTGAAACTAAATGTTAGATTGAATATTTATCCTTTGGAAAAAAAATTTTTCTTTTTTGGTTAATTGTTGTTTTTTAATGCTTGTTAATTATTGTTGCGGTTGGAAATTGGGAACCATTTTCTTTAATTTTCCTTGCATTCCTTTGCAGACATCGATAATGTGCTTAAAGAGTTTCTTCCTCAACTTTCCATGTATCTTAATCTATCTAGTCCGCTGAATGAAGATGTCGTTGGTGTGATAATGTACAATCGCACTACATATGTTTAGGAGAGTGAAAGGCAATAATACTTCTCAATTTAGCTTCCAGATTTGTTAAATTTAGCCCTTAAATTCAGCTACAAATAAAAAGAATTTAATTGGATGATAGAAATTTTCATGTATAGATTGTTCTATTATGAACAAAATGTCTTGTTTATTGAAGTCTTTAGAATGTGTTATATGTACTAATAATATTTGAATATATAATTAAAGATTTTCAATATAAATTGAGTTTGTTTTTGTTATTTCGTACTACCTTTTAATTTTATCAACAAATCAATGGGTAACATGTCATTTTATATATTTTTTTAAATAGTAAATCAAATATTGATACCATAGTAACAGTAATCACAAACACTGATATAGTATTATAATATTCTGATACTATGGTGTCATGATTTTGGTAATACTATAGTAACAATAATTATTGACACCACTTACAAGTATCACTATTTTTCTGACTGCCAGATTACTGACACAATTAACAAGTGTCACTGAAAGTAATTAGTGACACTGTTCTAATGTCAGTAAAGACCATTTTTCTAGTAGTGTAGGCTGAAGAAACACCTGCATCGGAATTTGAAATTAAGGATTTGGGTCCCGTATGCTATTTCTTGGGTATGGGAGTTGCAAGATCTAGAATGGGAATTTCTGTGTCAAAAAGAAAGTATGTTCTGAACTTGCTAGAGGAGACAGGAATGAGTGGTTGCAGACCAAGTGATACGCCCATGGATCCTAATTAGAAGTTAGGAGAGGTTTCCGATGGAGAATGTCTTGTAGAGAAACTCATTTATTTATCTCACACAAGACTTGATATTGCCTTTGCAGTTAGTGTTGTAAGTCAATATATGCACTCACCTTATGTGGAAAATTTGGAGGCAGTTCACAAGATTCTCAAGTATTTAAAGAGTACACCTAGAAGAGGGTTATTATTTAAGAAGAGTGATCAAAGGAGTGTAGAAGATTTCATAGATGCAGACTGGGCAGGTTCAGTTTTATATAGAAGATCAACATAGGGTTACTATACATTCTTATGGGGAAATTTAATTACTTGGTGAAGCAAAAAACAAAACGTGGTTGTTAAGAGTAGTATTGAAGCTGAGTTTAGGGCCATGACAAATGGAGTTTGCGAGGTGTTATAGATTAAAAAAGTCCTTAGACAACTGAAATTAGATATTGAAGCACCTATGAGACTGTTCTGTGATAATAAATCAGCAATAAGCATTGCAAATAATCTAGTTTTGCATGATCGTACGAAGTACATTGAGATTGATAGGCATTTTATTAAAGAAAAGTTGGAGAATGGAGTTATTTGTATGTTGTTCATCCCTTCAGAGCAACAAACAGCAAATGTTCTTACCAAGGGACACTTTAGGCCAAAGTTTGAATCTTTCATTAACAAGTTGGGCATGATTAATATCTATGCACCAACTTGAGGGGGTGTAGAAAATATAGAAAGATTAGATTAGTTAACATTCCTGATTTCTAGGATTAGTTAACTATTACTAATTTGTATATTTCCAAAAATTAAGAAGTTAAATTAGGAATGTGTAATACTATAAATTAACCATATTGTATTGGTTGTTTTAGGTACTTGAAAAATAAGAAAAGATTTTATTCTTTTCCTCTGTTTACAATAAGTATACACATTTCCACAAGGATTTCCAGGATTTATGATAACCAAGGCCACAGTATTCTCATCCGCAAGAGCTTCCACTGCATCGAGATCAACCTCCCATTCCCAACCTTTTTCTGGAAGAAGATCAAAATGGCAAACCTCAAGATGGCTATGTGTTGCACGAGCCTCATAGTATGGGAAGCCAGGTCTTGGAAGCAAAATGTTGGCACCAGGCCGAGCTTGGAACTGTTAATATGACTTCAATTGCCTATGTGCAGCCAACTGTAAGATAAACAGCATCGGGTGATAACTTGTATGAGAGGTCACGATTAAGATAATCTGCGATAGCCCTGAAATTCCACAAAAGTGAACAGGTTGTACATTTTAGTCCACTTTCTGTTCCGATAATAGTGAGATTAACCACCAAGATTGCAGTTATCTATGAGATAATTCAAAAACCCCTTTGATATAAATCTTTCCTTCTAATATGAATCTTTTTACATCTTCAATGTTACAAAGTTGACATTCTGGTTCCCCATCTCATTGTTCAGCATTCAAAGATAACTACAAAATGCTCGACGTTTTACAAACTTTAAATCACTTCACTTTTCCAGAAACTGACTCAATCTCTATTTAATATTATTATCTAATAATTGTGGCTTTTTTAAACTATAACTCTAGTGTGTTTAGTAAACAATTGAAATTGTAGTTTGAAAGTTAAGGTGACTTACTCCCACATTTATTTGATAAAAAATTTAGTATTATATTTGTCATAGTCATTATTTAGAAATCATATTTACTAAGCTATCAAGTACCAACTACACCATAGCAAATCAGTCGTAAAAACAAAAAAGACCAAATAAATATAAGAAAGAAAGACATAAAAGAGTACAGTTTATGGTGCACTATTATTCTATTAAGTTGATACAAATGAACCAAAAGCAAAACCAATTCAAAGAGAAAATTCTAATCTTTGATCCCATTCTCTAAGGCCAGTCTTATCCATTTATCAAATAGTGGAGGCGAATGTTCAAGATCCAAAAAACTTACGAAGATTCTCGGTTTTTGTATAGATAAGTTAAGGTTAGAGAAGCCAGACGGGGAGCGATCCACAAGTTTGATAATTCTCTTAAGACTTCTATGAAATTTTTCGTTTTTCCTCAAAAAGCGCAAAGTATACCGAGATGTATCTTCTAGCCTACGAGGGTTATGTTGATCAAAATCCAAGATAGGGAATGAGGAGTAAAACTGCTTCCATCTCTTTGACAAGATACTAGTTCAAGCAGCTTCTTTGGCAGGGATGAAGGACATAACATGATGAATGAGAAAAGGAGGAAGATCCGAGATTCCATCCACAGTCTCATCCATCATCAACAACTCTGTAATAACATTTATATTCATACATATATTTCGCATCAAATTTAAACAACCGAATGTAAAAGTAAACTAAATTTCTTGTCAGCTGATTTTTTGTTTATGCTTAGCCTCGGCCACAATATTGAATATAAAGAGACGAGTAACAACTGGTAGACGAGGAGAAACAAACAATCAAATACAAAACCATAATATTTCCGACACATTGGACTTAAGATCTAAGACAAAATACAGTAGACTGCAGAGGAATGTATAGGAAGAACATGAAAAAGACCTGCGGTCTAGACAAATAAGATAATATGAACATGAAAAACATAAGAACGCATGAAAGCAATTAAAAAGCGAAAGATGGGACAGTTACCTGTAGTAATAAGAATCCGATGATAAATATCTCCTGCACAACTGTTGCAACCAACTGTAGTAGTAATTAGAATTTAGAGGGATTTAGTTTTAATTTTTATATAAATAATGAACAAATCCAACTTCTAGAAGGATAAGGTGGAAAACAAGATTCCAAAGTCATCAATTTCTGTGAAATATGCAATCTTATCTGCTCTGGCTTTACTGTTGTGGTCTAGAAGCCAACTAATTAAATTAACCCCCCAAGTTCCTGCCGCTGTGCTGCGGTGTGGCTTAATCACAAAAACTTTTCAATTTATCAATTAAATCACTTATATTTCAATTTTACTGAAATACGTCCTTTGAATGGCGCGCCATCTGCCCATTGGTGATAACATAGATAAAGTTCTGAGTAAATAATTGAAGGGTATATAGCAAGCCAGTCTAAAATGGTGGACTCTTGAAATTTGATGATTCAAGTTCTTTCGTGTGTATTTTAAAAATTAAAATTCTTTTAAATTTTTTAAAGTAAATTTAATAAATTCTGGACTTAGTTATACAAATTGTACAGTAATACAGTTAATTTAAGAGATTGGATTTTTTTTTGGCTTCTAAGCTCTTTAGGTGCAAGAAAACAACGCCCTTATACCTTTAAGATCTAACCAAGCGAAAACGATTTTTGTAAACAAATTTGGATCGTAACTCTTAAGGGACTTAATTGTACAAATTGTCAAAGTTTTGTTTTCTCTTCATTTGCAATAGATATTTTAAGTAATTTACCCATCTAGATCGGAAATAAATAAAGGAAATTATCACTTCACCACTTCTGCTTCATCATATGTACATTTAATCACTTCAAAATTTTGACATATTTTCTGCACAACATTTGTTTTCAAGTTTGTATCAATAAACCACTTTGACAATAAAAAATAACTATTTTATCCCTAAATAAATTAAAAGACTATTTCATTGTATAAAATTTTTAAAAATAAAAAATTATAATTACTAGAATACCCCTAAATTTAATAAAATAAATAAATGTCAAATCTAATATGTTAATTTTTTATAATTATAATTTCATTTAAAGATTATCATTTTAATTTTTTGTAATTATAATTTCATTTTATCTGTATAAGGAAGTTTCTTAATATTAATTATAGGGAAGTTTATAATATTTATGGGGAACTTTTTTCTTCAGGTTAATTTTTGTAAACTTTCCTATACTTAGTATAATTACAAAAATTAAATGAAATTATAATTATAAGAAGTTATTTTGTTATAATTATAATTTCCTTTAAAAATTATCATCTTAGATTTTGAGATTTACTTTTTTATTGAATTTAGGGATATTCTAGTAATTATAATTTTTTATTTTTCAAAATTTTGTAAAATAATCTTTTAATTCATTTAGGAGTAAATTTTTTTTTTTTTTTTGTGTCAAAATAGTTGATTGATACAAGTTTAGAAATAAACGTGATACAAAAAAATGTCAAAATTTTGTAATAGTTAGATATATATTATATAAATAACAAAATAAAAGTGGTGGAGAGATAATTTCCCAAATAAAAAACACACATGTCGAATCCCAAGTACATAACGAGCTATTAACAAGCAATGGAAATGTCAAATCTCTTGGCTTACACATATTTCCTTGTCCAGTGATGCTAAATTTATTGGGAAAAAAAAAAAAGGCATCAGGTTGCTTTCTCAATATATTGCAATCCCTTAATACTTTTGTCGTGGATTTTTCTTCAAACAATGAATAGTCTATTTTGTAAAATTCTCATGGGCATTGGATGGGTTTGAACACAAAAAGCAGCTAAACACTATCCTCAATCTTGCGAACCAGACAACAATTCATCGTCGGGTCGGGGTCGGGGTATATAGCTGATGACGCAGAAAAAGAGAACGTCTATCGAGTTTTTAAATACTATGGCTTGGAGAATTATCTGGCCTGCTGTTCGTCCCGCTTGTCGACCCTTGCGCCCAAAAGGGTGGGGACCTACGTGTGCGGCATTGGAGAATTTGTATTCAAGAAATGAAACTGAGATAGAAGAAGAAAAGAAAGAAGCAATATATCAGTAAGCTTTAACTTTCCATGTCCCCTCCAATTCGTTCCATGTTACACATATGTGTACTCGTTCCTTTTCCAGGGATTTGTGTAAAATTGTGTGCGTGCGTATGTGTGTGTTTGATAGTGGAATGCATTTTAAGTGCTGAAAACTCGATCAGAAACTGTGCTGTTTTTGATAGATTTTGTGAGAAAAAGACCATGGATTTTGTGCTCGATCATGGAGGCCAGCTACCTATATCTTCGCTATAGCCTGTGGACCGTGAAGCTACGTAAATACCATCAAGAGAGAATGGCTCTTGATGAAATTGTGATAGCGGTCCCAGTCAAAGCGTAAGTGATTGAATATATTTCTACTTAGGGTGAGAAATAAGACCACAAGATATTTGATTTTTGGATAATAGTCAATGCCTTTATTCAAGTCCGTTGGAGCTTATTTATACTTAAAACAACTTAGCCAAACAATCTAACTATCACTCGAGATTGTAGGCAGGTCCTAAGCTAACAACTTGACTCAACTTGACTTATTCTTTTAGCTTAACTAAACAACCGAAAATAAATTAAACCAAATGATAAATCTCCATTCAATCAGCAAGTGATCCCATGTTGACCGAATCCCCCCATGATCCCTGTAGACTGCTCCAACGACCATTCTTCCAACGTGCTGCATGTTGCATGCAACGTATGCATAAGTCTCGAGCCATGTGACCGTTCGACTTCCAAGCATCCATGCATAATTCAAACGTACCCAGCATACTTGTTGCTAGGCTTCGGAATCCTTGATGACCTCCGCGGCGTATCAAATTGCATATATTTGAGGATAGATTTGTCACTGTCTAATGGCAAAGATATATTTAGTATTTGTTTTTTAAAATTGCTATACAAGAGCCTTCGAATCAAAATTGCAAGCGTAATGCTTTCTGCTATGGGCAGAGAATTATGCGTAGGAACCTTTGCATTGTGATCTCTTGGTGAACTAATTAAAGAGTTTGAGGCTTATCATAGTATATCTTGGAATAGTTCGAGCTTTAATCTTGTGATTGGTCAAGAAGTATGCTCATGCTATATGGGACGCATTGTGCCTCCGATTAAGAAGTTTACTCAGCAAAGAAAGCTATCGTATATTTTTCCTTTGATGATCGGGGGAAAGTCTGTTTCAAAAGAAGAGTGTAACATTAATAAATGATATTGGAATGGATAATTCAAGAATAAAAAATGGAAACTTTGAAGTAGAGTTTATTTGCTTCTCTTTAGCATATTTTAGTCATTTTAATTTTAATATTTTCTTTTTAACCATGAATGGCTTACCTTGCATTTCATTTTAGTAACTTTGATTTTGCTTAAAAAAATTAATGTGCTACTAATAAATAAGAGTGAAATAAAAGGTGTAAATTCTTTTTTTTTTCATGTGCTATTATTTGTTATATTCGAGGACCAACATTGACTCTGAATACACTAGTCCTTTCATAGACAGCTAGTACAATTACGAATTTCATAATTAACCTGTTTTTGTCTAATTTCTATATAGAGACTGTTTGCATTATTTGTGTTTGGCTTACACCATGTGACTGAAGGACCTCCCCCCCCCCACCCCCCCCCCCCCCCCCCCCCAAAAAAAAAAAACACTAGATTTGCCACTCACGGGGTTTTCTTTCATGTTCTGCATCTAAGGTACATCCTTGCACCTTGACTATTTCTGCTTCTCTGGTCGGGTTATCGCTTTAGCTTTGATGCATAGAGTGCAAGTGGGTGTGGTCTCTGATCATATGTTTTACTTGAAATTGGCTAGAAAGTATATTTCACCGGAAGATATACGGGATCAGGATCCAAGCTTGTCTAGTAGCTGCAAGCAGATTTGGAGATGCACGCTGAGTTCATTGATTCAGATGGCTTGGGACTGACATTTATTAGAGAAGTGGAGGCGTTAGGATCCCAAAACGTTGTAGAGCCTTGCCCGGGTGGCAAAAGTATGGCTGTGAATAGCAAGAACATGCAGGACTATGTTTGTCTTCTTATCCGGTGAGCAGACATCTCAATTTGCGAAAGGAACATTACTAATGTTAGTGTTAATAATGTCCCTTTACGGTTCTTATATCTTGATCAAGAAATACACAGTATAAAGTGATTTTTGTGAAATTTAAGTATTTAGCCTATTTTCAAACTATATCATCAAACAAATAATGCAAAAAAGTAGTTGTAAATCAAGCAAACACTGGCTTTAGCCTTTGTCTTGTTATGCTTCACACAAACAGCATTTCTGATTGGTTTGAATTCTCCTTCAAATACCAAGACTGATGCAGATCTATCTGGAGAAATTATACAACTAAGTAATTACATTGGCTTTGAACGTAAAACGCTCACCAGTATCGATAAGATCTCTTGTAGTTTGAAGATCAGGATCAGATGCCGCTCGTTTCTTGCTTCTTTTTTAATTTCGGGCTGCAGTGGCTGCTTCTGACTCCAAATCATGGAGACCTGTGATAGTTTTCTCTGTTCTATTGACATAAATACAATATAACACTTTGCATATAGATAGATAATAACAAGTATGGATTTAAACTTGGCTTATTCATCACAAATTCACAATAAAATCAAGTAAGAAGGGGTCATCTTACATCCTAAAATTCGGAGTCCATAGAACAGAAATAAGAAAACTTACTATATGCCCCCGGTACAAGCACTGCCAGTGAACTGAAACCACATTGAGGAAATTCAGGAAGCCCTTTCATGTAAAGCATCACATGGTTTTCTTTGACAACCTACAGCAGAATTTAATCACCAATTAATGAACATAGAACTCAAAAAAATTGAAAAGAAAAAAAAAATAATGAAAACAAAGCAAAACATGAAATTCAAAATTTCCATCATAAAATAGTGTCGATGATTGACAAGACATCTTTACCTGCTCAACAACTTCCTCTAAAGAAAGGCCAGAAGCATCGACCTTGCTAGTAGCTCTAAACTCTTCACGTGTGCAAGGATCGTTTAGCACATCAGTAGAGTATTTTATCCCATTGTGGTGCAATGATCCAGATACCTACTAACAATAAAATGCGAAACCATGAGCTATTGTTCCTGTTCTGATAATAACAAACTCATTAAGGAAAATATTTCATATTTTGGCAGTGACAGATATGATAATACTACGACTTCGTAAAGATGTCTATCGCTTAGCTCATTTGACACTCATGCAACTTGTAGCTCAGCCTAAAGTGAATAAAAAGTTACTGAACACACTAACCCTCACAAAAAAATAATGTAATTAATTCGGTCTAGGAACAAGAGAAAATTTTAAAAAGAAATCTGATTTCGTGCACATTGAGAATCTTTTTGTAGAAATCATTTTCTCATAAAGTACTCATCAAATTACAGAGAATATTGTGATGGCGCAAGAAATTATCCACACCATGAGAAACAAAAGAGGAAAAATCGGGCAGATGGCTATCAAAGTGGACCTTGAGAAAGCTTATGATCGGCTTAGGTGGGATTTCATTCATGATACTTTTAAGGATGTTGGACTGCCTAAAGAGTTTATTCGGATTACAATGGAGTGCATTACTACAGCTAGAATGCAAATTTTATGGGAAGGGGAGATCACTGAAGAATTCACTCCGTCTAGGGGAATCCGACAGGGTGACCCTCTTTCTCCTTATATTTTTGTTCTATGTATCGAGCGACTCAGTCATGCAATTAATTTGACAGTAAGAAATGGAAGTTGGTGTCCTATACGTCTCTCGAGAAATGGTGTTCCTCTTACTCACCTCTTTTTTGCGGAGAACCTACTTCTTGTCGCCGAGGCTTCTTGCAACCAAGCCCATGTGATCAATAATGTGCTGAATATTTTTTGTAGTTGTTCGGGAGAGTTGATTAGCAAACAGAAGACTCGGGTTTATTTCTCAAAGAATGTTATTGCAGACAAGGCAAGGAAAATCAGTGATTCATTGGGATTTGCCGCCACAGATAATCTTGGCAAATATCTTGGAATGCCTTTACTTCACAACAGAGTGACAAAAGCCACTTATCAAGAAATTGTGGATAATGTTGATAAAAAACTGTCTGGATGGAATGCAATGCTTCTCTCCCTTGCTGGGAGAATTACTCTAGCTCAATCCGTAATTCAGGCGATCCCCATTTTTGCCATGCAAACAACAAGGATCCCTCATGGAATTTTGGATAAAATTGATCGGATTTCTCGAAGATTTATTTAGGGGATCAAGAATGGAAGCCGTAAACTCAGTTTGATTAATTGGAAAATGATCTGTTCTCCAAAAGCTTAAGGTGGTCTAGGTTTTAAAAATCTTATAAACATGAACAATGCTCTCCTCATGAAAATTGGATGGAATGTGCTAACCTCTAGTCACAGTCACTGGATTTGGGTTTTGAGATCAAAATATGGGCTTGATTCAGATTTTATTCCCTCCAAGCTTGAGAATAAACGCAGCTCTTATCTCTGGAAAGGCATAAGCAGAATATGGGAGTATGTGTTGCAGGGCACGAGATGGTCGATTGGAAAAAGGAATGAGGTAAATTTTTGGCATCAAAGTTGGGTTTCGGAAGAGCTTCTCATTGCTAATCATACTATAACTCAATTACCGGATGAATTGAAGAATAAATGTGTGGCGGATTTTGTGGATATTGAGGGAAATTGGAATTGGAGCATGTTTGGTCATTTTTTTCCCAATCAGATTCTTCTCCAGATTGCAGCAATCAAACCACCTTCGGATGACAACAACGAGGATCAACCTTTTTGGGCTCACTCAAAATCAGGCAAGTTCACATCTAAGTCAACTTATATCTCCCTTATTAATCCAATCTCCAATAATGATGCCCCATATATGGAAATTGATTTGGCATTGGAAAGGAACCCAGAGGATTCGCATTTTCTTGTGGTTGGTAATGCATAGAAGAATTAAAACAAAAGAGGAGCTATTTAAGAGGCACATCCAAATTTCTATGGATTGTGAATATTTTGGACAAGAAAAAGAAGATGTAATCCATGCTCTTCGTGATTGTGTTGTGGCATAAAGAATTTGGAATCATTTGGTTCCAGATATGCTCAAGCAATCCTTTTTCTCTCTTGGTCTCCGTGACTGGTTATGCTTCAACTTGGGCAAGGCTGGTATCAATAAAGTTGTGGATGAATGGGCCTGCTTATTTGGCATTGCTGTTTGGAAAATTTGGTTCTGGCGCAACCAATTTATCTTCACACACAATGCCCTTTGCTGCACTTAGATGGTCATGGAAATTAGATCGTGGGTTCATGATATCCATATTGCAAGAGCATGTCTCAATGTTGTTCGTACCAGTAAAATCATCAAAGAAATTGGCTGGCAAGCTCCCTCGAAATCCTTTTTCAAATTGAATACAGATGGTTCTCGATTAAAAAATGGTTTGGCAAGTGCTGGAGGATTGGTGAGGGACTGCTCTGGCAAGTGGCAGTTTGGATTTGGCATGAACATTGGTCTTTGTTCGGTGACTTCTGCTGAATTATGGGGTTTGTTTCAAGGTCTTCATCTTCCGTGGGATCGGGGTATCCGTTACTTGGTGGTAGAGGTGGACAACCAATGTATCTTTCAACTTATCTCTTCCACAAGAATAGAGCCTAATGCACATCTTTCACTTATCAATGCCATCAAGGAGTTGATGAATAGAGATTGGCAAATTACAATAAAGCATATATATCGGGAAGCTAATTTTGCTGTTGATTTCATGGCCAAGTTGGCAGCATCTTTACCTCTCGGTTTTCATGATTTTGATAACCCACCAAGAGAGTATTGGATATTGGTTATGTAATGATATGTATGGGAATACTATTTCCCCGCTCTGTTTTGTCCTAATCTTTACTAGGCTCCATTGTATCAAAAAAAAAAAAAAATAGCACCAATCAAATTCTTTCCAACAGAAATCCATGTTTTCTCATTTAAGCAAACTCTACTCTATTGAATTACTCCAAAATAGAAGCAATATCAGCTAAAATTATTTGAAAGCACTTTTGGCAGTCCCAAACTCACAGTTCAGCCACATCCATATAATTTCTGATTTCAAAAAATAAAACACATATGCAGTCCAGAAACATAAAGGAGAAAAATCCTTTTGAGGGACGTTGTTTCGTTCAGATATCACTCAATCCCACATTTACATTTCAGCTCCAACACCATCATGTTGGAGGATTAACAATTAAAACACACAAAAAACACACTATTTTATTTCTTCAACAACACTCCTCACCAATTACAACTCTTATTTTTCACTCTCTACACCTTAGAGATTTTGCTGCTTCACTTGATGTTTAAACCAAAGGGGAGAGGGGGTATTTATACATGAAACAAACTAATCATAACCATTCATTTATTCAACTAATAAACAAATCCTCACCATCCATTAAAACCTACCACTCACCAACTTCACCAACCACACCTAACACACCTAACACAAATAATTCAAACCTCACCAACCATACCTACTCATGGAACCTTCCATGAGTTGGGCTTGATTTATTCATCTTGGATCAAGTTTATGATCCAACACATCAAACAATACAAAAGTATCAAAAGCTCCGACAAGACATCATCAAAATAATCAAATGGAAGTTTCAACTAGGAAACACAATTTCTTTCATTAGGTAAACTAAGTCCTATCCGTAACATTTTATTTATACATTTTTAGTAAAACCCTAATCCTGAAAGAGCTAAGGCGTCAAGATTCTTCCACTTCTAGAGGAGCGCGCAGATGGAAAACTAGCGATTCTCTTGAAGATTAAGTTGGATAATGATCTCGCCATCTTGTTGGATAAGTACCTGAAATCGCCATCCCCTCTCTTTCAACGATTAATTGTTATTGGCGGTGAGCGGCTGGTTGTTGTCGGCGGCAAGAGGCTACGCGTGACGCGTAAGGCGTGCAGTTCAGTGGTTTGGTTTAGCTGGAAATTAATTAGGATGAGTGGCTAGGCGTGCAGTGGCTAGGGGTATATCGATTTGGTTTGGATTTGCCATGCTGCAGATGTTAGGGTTTTGAGGACTTTAGGGGAAAATTAGGTTTAGCAGACACAAATAGCTAAGTTTATTTTATTTTATTTTCTTAGATTTTATGAAGTTTCCATTTGTTATATTTATAATTATTAATTGATGTTTAAAGACGGATGGCAAAATGGTTCGTACGGGCTTAAGTTTAAGGGTAGAATTTGGGTCGGACCGACTGCTGACTTGGGCTGAGTTCGAACATTTATTTTTAAATTTTTTAATTATTGTAAACTTGAAATGAACAAATAATCAATAGGTTGTTACAATCAATAATGAATTAAAGAAAATAAATATTTAAATTAAAAATAAATATTTTTTAATAAAATAATAAATAAAACAAATAAAAATTTAAAATTTTGATTTTTTTTAATATTTGATTCTTTGATTCAAGTATTCTCACGTGGAGGGTTCGGCCAAAAGCCCTTAAGCCTAGATGGGCCAATCGGGTTTTTTTACCCATCCTATTAAAGATTAACATATCAAAAAGCAACCTTGCATTACCCTTCGCTTTTTTTTAGATTTTAAAGTTAGATATTTTAGTATATACATTATGATACACATTATCAAAAGATACTCTATCTAAACTGACATCTAATGTATTCGCTAGTCAGAACTTTTGTAATTTTTTATTTTTTGCAGGCATTTATTGTGGGAAAACTATAGTAATGAAAGTGTATTTTACTTTCATTAAACTTGCTAGGCAACAAGATCACCTTTCTCACGAAATGTAGCATATGGCAACAAACATTTTGTTGCTATATAATCTAATCTTCTCTCCTATTTCACATCATAAAAAAGAGCAAAATATATTCAACTATAATGATAAAAACTAATTTTTTTGTTACGAAACATCAATTTTAGCAATAAAGTAAGTTTTGTTGTAATAAAATTCGTAGGCAATAGTGTGTTTTTCCTATAGTGGTAGGAAGTATACCAACAGATTCTTTTATTTTCTGAAATTCAATATTTCTAGGAAATTCATTTCCACATAGTTCAAAGTCTTCAAGAAGTTTTGCATTTCTATCTTTAACAATCCTTGTAATGTGGAAAGGACAATACAAGCCCTTGGAGTTTTCTAGATAGCTTATAAAATAACGCCTAACTATTCTTTGATTAATTACCTTAACAAGACAAATCTAAATGTGTAAATGTCTCACACTAGGTCTCCATCCATTCCAAATTTCAAAAAATGTTTTAGAAGAAGTCTTGGATGAAAATTTGTTTAAAACATATACAGTGGTTTCACTTTAGAATTTTAAGCGAAGACTTGAATTACTGATCATACTTCTTACCATGTCTATATTTGTTCTATTTCCCCTTTTCTTAACACCATTCTTTTATGGTGTGCCAGGCATTGTACATTATGCAATAATGCCTTCTTCTTTGAGAAATTTTGTAAAAGGACTAGGCATTTGTCCCTTTTATGTGTACCTTCCACAATATTGTCCACCCTATATCAAATCTTACAATTTTTTTTTGTCTATTTATCTCTTTACTTTTGTTTTACAAATCTTAAAAGCATCAAATGCTTCTTCCTTATGAATTAGAAAATAGAGATACAAGATAAAGGATTAGTTAAAATTGAAGTTAAGTATGAAAAGAATTTTGTCCTTACATTGCAGTTGGAGTGTTACTTACCTCTTGACCTTGACCTCTCTAAACCTTTTTAAATTGAAGGTTTCTCTACTCTTGATGTTATGTCTTAAAATAGAAGAGGGTGAAATTTCTAGGTTACATTGAAAATCAAAGGGGCTATGAGGTATTTATAGGATTTTTTAAGGCTAATTGATGGCTAGAATTTTGCCACTATAACTCTTGATCAATGATTGAGATTATTCTTTATAAATATCTTACTAAATTCTATAATTCTTAATTATATGTACAAACTTCTCTTACATCATCACTTATACCATTGCTTATGTCATCATTACTTATGTCATCAATACCTGGAATTAAATATTTTATATTATTATTATTATCATTATTATTCAAAAATTACTGACATGATTGTATCAGAAAAAGTATTACATATTAAAGATATTACAAAAATCCAACAAAATTAAAGATATTAAAAGCTTTTGGAGGAAATCGAGTTGGCAACAAAGTCATCAATATTTTTGTCCGAACTTCCACCTTTAGTCACGGCTTCTTTGGCAAAATTGCTCCATTTACCAGCATTCTGTCTTATCTCTTTGCATCTCTCACCCTCTAATATTTCACGAATGCAATGTGCAATTGCTTCTCTTCTGACAATTCCTTTGTCATCCGCTGGAACTTTAAGTCCCGTTTTCCAGACATCCATCACGCACTTGGAATTAGTGCTCTGATCAGTCCATTGTGGCATTGCCACCATTGGCACTCCCAAGCTCCGGGCCTCCATTGTAGAGTTCCAGCCACAATGTGTCAAAAAACATCCTGTTGCTTCATGTGCCAAAACTTCTAATTGCGGGCACCAATTCACTACCAAGCCTTTCTGGGATGTTTCTTCTGAAAAGTTTTCCGGAAGCTTAGATTGTTCGGATTCCCTTACAACCCACAAGAAATACTTGTCACTTGCTTTCAGACCCCAAGCCAATTCTTCCATTTCCTCTATTTTTAGTGTTGCCATACTCCCAAATGATACATAAACAACACACCCGTTTGCCCGATCGTTTAACCATTTGATGCAAGATTCATTATTTGGCTTAAAGATGCTGAAACCATAGTCTTTGTCCTCTTCAATTTGCTTACCGAGGTACATAGATGGTTTTGTTGGTCCAATTGTCTTCAATGACCAATGTTTACCCAGCCATTGAGCTACCTGCACAAAATAGATTAAAAGTCAATTAATGTCAACAAGCATTTTACGAGACTTTTCGTTAGATCAATTGGTAATTAAAATCTTGTGACATAATTAAAAGCTTGGAATTTGAATCCAGGCTCATACGTGTAAACTAGGACAAAGTGAAATTTTTGAAAAACTTATAATTACCTCTTTCTCCAGCTCATAAAATGTGTTGCAAAGAACCCAATCAGCTTTGTCAATATTATCAAATTGATATTTTACCACCATATCAGAAACAGCAGGATATGACCCCAAATCGTAAACGAATGAAGGCATGTCTTGAGGCTCAAGTGGAGGCATTCCAGGCAACAATAATTGACTGTCTAGAAGTGGAAGCTTGAGCAAGCCCTTGTTCACATGGTAATATATGCAATCAACAACACAAGATTGAGTGAGGAATGCGGCTCCAACCAGCCCAAACTTCTTAGCGACATCGAGAGCCCAAGGCAAAAATGAATCGTACACAATGCAGTCGACAGGGACACCTGAGCCATTCATATTCTCAACAAGTTCACAAAGGCTTCGAGGGCCAATTTGCCAAAACCTCTCCAAGTAAGCTTCAACGCCCTCTGCTTGTGCAGACCCTCCTTCGTCGTAGCCATCAGAGATTGCCTCGAGAGCAATGGATGTGGACGGGGACGATGAATCTCTATGTAAGGATTTGGATATGAAATGAGTGGTAACTAGAGTGACTTTGAGGCCTTTGTGTTCTAAGCGCTTGGCGAACTGCAGCAGAGGGTTTATATGGCCTTGTGCTGGATAAGATAAGACCAAACAGTGAACCCGTTTGCAGGAGGCAGCTTTCTTTTCAATATTCTCCATTTTTCTTCTCCTCACACAATTACTTGAGGTATAGCTCTCTTCTAGTTGTTTATACAATTGATTGATTTATAGGAAGTGCAGTGTTTATATACACGACGGAGTTTATGGCTAGTGCCGATTAAAACAAGTAATTTTGTATCAATTAATCAATTACAATTGAAATCTTTTGTAACATGAAAGAGTAACGTGAGGAACAATTTCTCCAAAACTTCAACATTAAAATTAATTTGTCCTCGTACTCTGCCTAAATGAATGTGACGAAGACACATGCTTTATCATTTGAAGTAAGTAAAAATCAAACGCAAAACTTCTGTCAGGTTAGCTGGATTGTGTTGTCTACTTGTTGTCTAGAATTGTCTTATGTACAAGTAATGAGCAGCACACTTAGGGGCGAAGCTAGATTTTTTCAGTGTGGGCCGGTGGGCTAAAATAATTTTCTCTTCATTACCGATTACTTTTAGTGTGGGCCATATTAAAATTATTTTTTATAAGAATTCTAATATGTATTATTTTTTTGTAATTAAAATTTAATGTCGAGTAGAGTTTTGGTTAAGCATTGTTGAGCGTTAAATTAATGATAGTGATTTTTTTTTCAGTTCTCTTATTTAACAACCATTGATTCAATGGAGATAAAATAAGAGGGAAAAAGAATTTATCTATGATTATATTTCAAAAAATTCAAAAATAGATATTGAGTTGGCTCACAATTTGCAAGACAATATTTGATTAAGAAAATTATGAAAAAAATACTCATAAAGTACTCCAATGAATCATGTTGAATTCATACCATTAAATTGAAATTGAACTTGAAATAATTATACCTCAATTCAAATTCTTATAATTCTAGGATAAAAAAGTTAAGGAGTTAATACTATGCTTTTTTATTTAAAAAAAAAAATCAAAGTCAGAGGGTAAAGAGTAAGAGAGGTTTGGATACAGAGAAATGAATTGAGATTGGCATGAATAAAATAAAAAGTATAAAGAAAAATTGAAATATTATTAAAAATATTAATAATACCACTACAAATAAATCTATATAAAATGATCTATTTGAAATTTTCCCAAAATTATTGATATGCAAAGTTGCAAGTCCTCAAGTGGCTTCGTCACTGAGCACGTATGCCTAATATCTGCCAGTTGAAATAAGGAATTGAGAATTAAATTGCGTTAGAGAAAACGAAAAAAACGTGTTTAATCAATTAATTCATAAAAGTCTGCAAGGTAGGCCTCAGTACGTAAATATCCAGTTCTGACGTCATCGAATTAACAATCAGGCAATGTCGGCAAAATACGTCATCATTGGCCCCCTCAACGAAAGACTCATACAACAACAATATCAATCAATTAAGAAAGCCTCCATTATAATTTATTTATATATGTCCAACCACAATTTGTGAATTTAACAAAACATATTACGACTAGTTTGTTCGATTAATAAAATCTTTTAATATAATATGTTTAGAGTTCGAATCTATTTATATATAGACGCACATTTAAGATTTTTGAAACACTTATAATATAATTACCTCTTTCTCCAGCTCATCAAAATGTGTTGGAAATAACTCAATCAACTTTGTGAATGTTCTCAAGTTGATATTTCATCACCACGTCAGAGAAAGCAAGATTGACCCCAAATTGTAGGTTTCTTCAGGTAACTTTCTTTTTCATGTTCTGCATTTTTATTTTTATTTTTGTAACTTTTCTCTTTTCAAATCACTTGAACTAGCTTGCCTGTTTATATATTCATGTTGCTTTACTGATAGGAAAGTTCAAAATTTCTACACGTCAAAGTTGGTGATCACAACCTTGCCAAACAAGTAAATTTTTTTCTTTTTTCGAAAGGTTCAAACGAATACGAATTGAGTGGCCATCAAGCATGCATGCATTTGTTTAACTCTTCTCTAACATGAAAGATTCCAAAAGAAATAATGCAAGTGAAGAAAACACGTGCTTTTAATTGAAAAAGTCAAATAAAAAGCAATCTAACTCGAACAAAATTATTGAATCGTGACATAATTATACGTCAATGAAAAAATAAATGTTTATTACTTTTTCGTTGAGTTTGTTAATTGACTAACTAGTTGATGTGCGAACTATTAATATTTGTCTTAATAAATAATTCAAAAAAATATAAAATGAGTACTTTTTTGTCAACTTTTATAATTTTAAAAACATGAGAAAATAACCCTGAACATAATTTTATTGGCAGTCGCTAAGTTGGATAAGCTCCATGGTAGAGTGCTAATGATGCCCGTCAGATTATACAAGTAAGTACAAATTTAATATTTATCTCTATAATCGTATTGTCATCATCAGTGTTTTACTATTGAGCTGATCTAACTTAATCGACCCAATTTTATTTTATTCCAAAGTTTTAGGGTTTAGTTCATAAAAAACTAACGCATCACCTTTGATCTTTGACAAAGTGTATAAAAGTAAAAAGATTTCAAAATTTTGGGGTTGATTTATATCAAACAGTATATATGTTGTGCACGAACTCAAACTCATTCAACCGACAAGTCGTTTTGAGGAATAATGTTCATATAAGTTGTCGATAAACCCAAACCGACAATGGCGATAATGTCTTTCAAGGCCATTAAGTTACATACGTGTGACACGTGTGATTAAACAGAATTAAAACACTTTAAAACGATGCAATGTTGCTGGCTTGCTGCCGTCTTGAAATCACTTAAGCTTGCACATGTGGGTCACGTGTGTTTGGTAGCTATGGTTGTTACTAGGGGTGGGTGTTCGGTTCGGATTAACCCGTGAAATCCGAACGGGTTCAAAGTTTCAATCCGTTCGGGTTACATTTTGGTTCGGGTTGAACCCGAACCGAATTTTCAACCTGTTCGGGTTGAAGTTATTTTTTTTAACATTTAACTTTTAAATTAAAAATATATATAGTTATAAACATTAATTAAACTAAAAAATCCCTAACCCTAAACAAAAAGCTCTCCCTCTCGGCCTCCCCTCCTTGCTTCCTCTTCTCATTTTCTGTGAACTGTGGCCGACGACTTCTGCAGTAGTCACAGCAGCCCCTTAGCAGCAGCCACAGCAGCCCCGTTCAGCTCCAACAGACACCAACAACAGCAGCTCGCAGCAGCCAGCAGCAGCAGCTCGCAGCCGCCAGCAGCAGTAGCTCAGCCAGCAGCAGCAGCCACCAGCAGCAGCAGCAGCAGCCACCAGCAGCCACCAGCAGCAGCAGCAGCAGCCAGCAGCAGCGGCCAACAGCCCCATTCACCGTCTCACTCCCTCCCACGACAAGAACACTCACAGCAGCAGCCAGCATCTCCGTTCACCGCAGCCCACTCACGTCAGCCAGCACGCCTTGCCCGCAACTGCGCTGTGCGTTCGCCGTTCAGCTCGCGTCCCACTCAGCCCAGCAAGCCTCGATCTGCCGACGTTGTAGCTACTCCGACCTCCGAGATCAAGGTTTGTCTTACCTTGCCGACGGCGACGCTATAACTTGCTGACTTGCACGCAGCTGATGGCAACAACCCGATTCAAATTTTAAGTTTTTAACAGCCTATTGATATTAATTAAATTGTAAATTTTTAATTAATTGATTGATAATTATTCAATTATTTGAAGTGGGTTTGTTGTTGTTGATTGATAATTGAATAAATGGAGATTGTTATTAATTAGATTTGTAATTTTTGTAGTTTGATTGTACTAGATATTTGTTGTTAAGAATGTTTGGAATTTAAATTTTTAGATTTTAAGTGGTTAGAAACTTAGAATTTTTAGATTAAATTGTTTCAATCCGAACTAACCCGAACTAACCCGAATTATTCTAACCCGAACTAACCCGAATTAACCCGAACCGAAATTATAACCCGAATTATCAACCCAATCCGATCCGAATTGTCAACCTAAACCGAACCGAACCGAATTAAATTCGGTTCGGTTTGGTTCGGGTTGGCGTTTTGAACCCGATTGGGTTCAATTCTCCAACCCGAATGGGTTGAAACCCGAACCGAAACCCGAACAACCCGAACCGAAATCCGATTTGCCCACCCCTAGTTGTTACTTTTTAGCGAGAACCAGTTGGTGGCTAGCAAACCCAGAAACTATAAACATTATACGACTGGTTCTCGGGCAATCTTCTTGGTCCTAATCGAGAAAATAGAGAGCTAGAGAGAGAAAATTTGTTGCTTGTATTCTTTGTATACTTCTCAAGTTCTTTTTAACTCTTGAATTTTGTACAGTGAAAGCTTGAAACTTATTTCCTCAGTGGATGCAAGCATCATAATCAGGTGTGGAACCACTTAATTCATGTGTGTTGGTCTCTGTTTTTATTCTGTTCTTGATCGATATTGTACGATTTGAATTTCTTAATTTGTTAATCTTGTATCTTGAAGATAGAATTAGGTCTTGGGATGAATCTAATTTATAAATAATTCAAGGGTTATTTTTACATACCTCCCCTGAGGTTTCACGTAATAACAGTTCAATTGAAAATATCTCGGTATTTTTACATCCCTCCCCTGCAGTTAGTATTTTCGTTAGTTGACCGTTTGTGGACCAATAAGATGACGAAAATACCCTTTCAAGGCTGACAAGTACAATTTCCCGGCAAATTTGGCAGTGTAAGCAAATTCAAAAGTCTAAAACACCCACATCAAACAAAAATTTCACATTGCTCAGAAGTTGGAGATTTGGGTTCAAGAAAAATTTCTTCTCCCTACTAATATTACCGTTGGAATCAACGGTAATAGTGGCAGCAACTTTGCCTATAAATACTTCAAAAAAAAAAAAAGGCATTACATGAGCTCAGGAAGCTCATGCCATACATTCTTGTGAATCATTATATTCAGCCAGTATACAAGCCAAAAACAGAAAACGTACCAATAAACACATGGACTCCTAAAGCTCAAACACATCATGAAGATCAAACATGCAAGTAGAATATGAACCAGCTTGGAGAAATTGGGTTAATGGCAGGCTAATCAGATTCTCAAATCGTATATGTAGATGCCAAACCAGAGCTGAAGTGAAGATATCAGAATCTGATGATATTCCTCACAAGCTTTATTACACATGCATGAACAAACCAAAATGTTGTACTTCAAGTGGTGGGTACCAGACATAATCGACTTCAACAATGGTGCTGTTTTTGAAGGGAATGCAGCTGCCATGGTGGATTCTCATGTCATAAATACGATTGATACTAATGTAAAAGAGGTGATGAGCATTGTGAATAAGTTATTGAAACCTAGGCCCTATAAAGATGTATTAAAAACAATGATGTATTGTCATGTAGTCTTACTGTCAATAAATATTATGATGCTTAAGATGTATAAAGCCTAAAGTTGTAGAATCTAGTTGCTTGTACACCGATTTAGTAATGGAGTAATAAAAAATTAAGTAGTTAATTTCTAATGCATATAAAACAACAAAAAACAAACAAAAAGATCATTAAATAAATGAACAAATAGCCTACAAATATCATGTACATATCAATTGAACATTAAGCCAATAAACTCAACTTTAAAGAGGGGTCACTCGACAGCATATCATTGTTCATGAAATAGATAAAACAACAGGCTAAAGCCTTAAGTAGTATACATAAAATGAATACCAAACCAGCAAGCTCAGATTTAAGAAGTATACATGAAATTAACACTAACCTAACAAGGTCAACCATAAATAATAGTTCAAAACTCAGTACCAAACCAGCAAGCTTATTTATATACCATATGTCTCATTGAAAACTAAAGTAGCAAGATTAAATTTAAGTGTAAGGTGAAATCAACTTCAAACCAACATCATCAAGTATAAACCACATATGGAACTAGTACTCTAACAAATTAACTCACGAGAGTTTGAATTATAATAATTAATTATATGCATTTCAGCAATAATAGTTTGTGACAATTACAAATGGCTGCATTTCATCAGCTTCTACAACCAACAACAACCCATATTTACAAAAAAAAAGGCAACTGTTTGCTTAGTGTGCCATAATCAGATAAGTTATAAGGCATGCTTGCCCTTGTCAAAATATTGTGAGTTTGTCGGTATCACAATTCTACAAAAATATACAAAAACTCAATCCTATGTACGAGGTTGAGTAACAAAAGATGATACAACATCTTGATAGGAAAGCTTATAGTGAAAGAGATATAGTATAATCTAATCCCTCAAAAGAATGTGTTGTACGGGATTAGCTTTGGTTCTGTTGTCCTCATGCAAATATATATATATAATCTTGACATGTTGCTGAATGCATTAACTTGATAATGCTTACTCTAGAATAACTTGTCCTTCATCAAGTAAAGAACCCAATAAGACCTTCATTTTCTTCTTATTTACGACTATTTGATAAATTATTTTAAAAAATAAAAAGAGGTTAAAGAAAATACCAGGTCCAACAACACTGGACTGAGTTAAGATTATATTCCTAGTAAATGCAGCCCTTGAAGCAGATCCATCATCACAATGTACTGAGCCAGAGCATTCCTTGCTTTTCTACACACACACACACACACACACACACACACACACACACACACAACTAATTAGTTTGTATTATATACATAATAACTTGATAATGATAAAATAAATATATGAAACAACATAAATGCTGACCTTGGACGATCTTCTCTTCATTTCAGATTTGTTGATATTCAAAGATCTCATAGGCTTTTTGCAACCCCTCTTGTTGTGGCCCCATTGATCGCATCTAGAGCATTTCACACTTGAACTCCTTTTAAAGGTCTTCGCTTCACCAGCTTCCTTCATTCTCTTGGTTTGATGTCTGCCAGCAGTTCTAATGATCACTGGTGGTAGAAGATTGTCATGTAAAAGTAATGGCCAGTTACTTTCATCAGGTACTGGATAAAGTTTGTGGGAGTATGTGTTCTTGAATGAGGTCTTCTTAAGTAAAGGGTGAACATAATCATCCACATTGAACCTCATGGCATCAATGCAACATATTGCATGCTTTCAAGGCAATCCTGACACATCCCACTCCCTACAATCACAATGTTTGCCCAACAAATCAACTGTAGTTCTCTTAGAAACATCTTCCAACACCTTAAAAGTTTGGTTGTGTCCAAAGATCATTTGCAATGACCTAGACTTCTCCCTAACTGCCATAATCCTTCTCCTTACAATCGGAGGCAGTTCATCCTTCCAAAGCAGAACTTGTTGTTGTCTCTTATAGATTAATGTCATCATTTTCCTTCTTATCACTTCAAGCATTCTCAAGATTGGCATTACTCTGAAATTTGTGATCCAATTATTGAATGACTCAGTCATGTTGTTGGTGACGTGACTGCACTTGGTGTGTGTGGGAAAACAGTGTTTAGTCCAACAAACCACTGGTATTCCCATAAACCAATCATGGGCAGCAGGGCTGATTTTATATAGTTTAGACATATGGTACTTGAACTGAGTAGCATTTGCACTTCTACAGGCTTGCCAAAACTCTTTCCTAAGCAAAACACCTGGAAACTTTTGTTTAAAATTAACATAGATGTGCCTACAACAATATATCTTCAAAGCTTGCGGGAACACTCTCTCTAATGCATTCAATTTTCCTTTTTGTCTATTGCTCATAAAACATAAGCCCTCTCCATCATTGCAGCCTATTTGCTCATACAATCTCTCTATAAAACACACCCACGACTCGGTATTCCCATTTTTTACTACACAATCAGCCAAAGGATAAATGCCATAATTGGCATCAATGCTAATTGCAGATAATAGTACTCCCTTATACAACCCTTTTAAAAAATAACCATCTAGTCCTACGAACTGCTAACAACCCCCAAAAAACCCCTTTTATTAGCATAAAAAAACACAAAAAAATCTCTTAAAATGAGGACTAACCCCACCCCCCATCCAATCTTTATCTAAGGTTATTGTAGAACCAGGATTTGAAACAATAATTGCATGCATATACTTGAACAATTTCGTATAGCTTGCTTTATGATCTTGGCCCAAAAGCTCTAAAGCCTTTCTCTTCTCTCTATACAGTCGCTGATTACAACATGTTATCCCATATTTTATAAACAACTCCGATCTAAGCACATCAATTGATAGCTCAGTGCACTTCAAGAAAACATGCAATAGATGACGGGAAATAACCGTCATAAAAGGTGGTGCATGACAGACACTTCATCTGTCATCTATGTCATTGTTATTAATGTATGACAGATTATTTGCCATCATATATTAACGATGGTATTTTATAGTCATATATCTGTCACATAATATTTTAATGTGAAAAAATAATTAACTTAAAATTTGAATTAATTTAAAATTTCGCACCAAATGTTTGAATTTTGGCGAGAAATTTTATTGTAATTGGTAAATTTTTTATTCAGTTTTGGTGGGAAATTGTTTATGACAGACCATATGATGGGAATTTCCCGTCATAAAGTTAATTTAAAAAAAAAAGATTACAATTAATTTTTGTATTCATGTTTACAAATGTAGTTAATTAATAAAAATGAGTATCATAAAAAAATAAAAAAAAATAATTAATATTAATTAACAATTAATATTAATTAACATCCACTCATTCCAACAAGTTAATTTCAAAATAAATACATCTAGTATCTAATATTGTCATCACTACCAATACATATATAAGCAACATCCGAAATTAAAAAAAAATTCATCCAGTTAAACTACAAGAATAGATTTCCAAATTCCAACCACCAAGCCAATACATGCATCATTCCACACCACTGGCATAACGGCAGCAAGCCAATACATCTTTCCACACCAACAAAAACCTCCAGCAGCAATACATCTTCTAACTACACTCCACTGCTATTCTAGCCACTTACCCAACAACACTCCCAACACACATTCAGCAGCAACCCAACATCTTCCAACCCAACATCTGTCCACACCACTGGTATTCCAGCCACATACCCAGCAACCCTCCAATTGAAACCCAGCAAACCAATACCAATCTATTCGGAATCAATCAAAATACCCAATGTTATTGAATGCAAAACACGTACACTATAATTGTTAATAGTAACCATTATAATTTGACACTGTAGCTTTAATTTCAATAAATTTTTACAACTAATATTTATAGTTTCATACTAATACTAACCATTTTGCTGATGCAACAAGGATGTCGGAAAAATGGTTAGCCCACTCCAAACGAACCTCATCTAATTCGTCTTGAGTGTATACTTTCTTTCCATTAAACTGTTAATCACAAGATTATTAAGAGGTCAAACTTAAAAAATAATGTCACATATATGGAATAAAAGAAAGTTAGTGAAATGTCATAATCAATTTACATTGTTCATTAACAAACTAACATCTACTATTATTTCCTTCATGTATCTTTACACATAATAGCCACACTCCAATTTTGCGATATTTTGTCTCGGAGCCTGTTCATGGCACAAACAAAAAAAAAACTTACAAAATCTCATTCATTTTAGTTATGTAATCGATAGGCACATATAGTTTCTATAGGGTTACTTTTTTTTTTACCTTCACAATTCTCATCTTAGAATTATAATTCCATTTTTTCCTACTTTCCTCTGCTGTGAAGAGTGTCATGGTGCTATAAAAAAAAAAAAAACAAAGTGTTATCTCTTAATTATATTGAAAAAACTTAAAATATCAATTGCATGAAATGGATTGGCATACATACATTTTAAGGAGCTGTTCTAAATCAGTATCAGGACTGGACTGCACAGGATCTACATAAAACACTTCCTTTTTCACCACGTCAAACACAACCAAAACCCAATAGTAGCTCCAATAGGAGAAGGCAGTTGGAAAAAAAGCAGAAAACAAAACCGTGAATTAAAAACAATTGTAAAAGTAATATAAATTCAGAAACAACTGTAAAAGTTTAAATGAAAATTAAAACTTACGAAGGATTATATGGCATGAGAATGAGTTGTCCATTTTTGGCTTTTTTCAAGTGGTCGTGGATATGCTCAAAATTTTTCTGCAGCCTTTGGATTTGTTGGGCAAACTAAACTTGGACACATGAATCCAAATGGTTTTATTCCTTTTCTGGTTGGCAGAATAGTGGAATCCAACATCCTGAATAGAAAATCAGTGCATCAATAAAAAAAAGTATACTAATTTTAAATAAAACTAGTTTAAAGAAAATTCATTAAACCACTTACGCCATATATACTTGAATAGCATTTACTCCTAGTGCTTGCATTGACAATAGTTCATTGCAATCTTTCTTCCCAATATAAGCACATGCATGTCTTTGGAATACATTATCATCAATCATATATGTTATAACACCATCATTTTCATCAGGCAGGTATTTCTCACACAATTTACCAAATAGTTGCAGCATAGGATGACTGTTTTGGTGCTTGAATATTGCACTCCTTGTGTTCCTCATAGGCTGCACTACAACTTTTTTGGCTCTATCCTTTTTGAAAAGTGGCTTTTTTGTTAGGCTATCAGGATGCCTCTCTTGTATACCATCAGCTGTACCATCAACACAGTCAAAATCCAATTGCTTTTTACTGCTTCCAATTATTTTCCTCTCATCATTTGCATAATCCTTTGGGATTGGAGGATTGACTCTTGGACTTTTCCTCAAAATGGCAGTAGTAGTATTTTTTGGTGGCTTGCCCAAATCATCTGGCTCCTGTGGATGTTAATGATATCAAATTGTTAGTAAACAATTAGCCAACAAAAAAAGAAATCACACATACAAAGACAAAAACAACTTAAATACAGTTTAATTTATTAACTAACCTTATGCACTTCTCCTTCACTGCCTTTATTTTTTGTTGACTTCACCGTAATGGCAGCAGTGGCATTTATTATGATTGAACTAACCTTATGTGTATCACCTTCATTGTCATTTTCACTGTCATCATTTTTGGCTGACTTCATCGATATGGCAGCAATTGTGTTTTTTGGTGGCTCTTCTTTCTTCTGAACTTCTTTCTTCTTTCTTAGTGTTGATGCTTTAGGATGTTCGTCCCTTTGACCAAACATCCATTTCCTCTTCTTCACAGCTGACTTCCCTAAATTATCCAGCTCCTTTCAGCATTATTAACAAATACTAAATAATTTAAACTCTAATGAGTGGAAGATATATAAGGGAAAATACTTAAACCAGGAAAAATTTGGGTAACGCAGATAACGAAAGTACCTTATGTATATCTCCCTCACTGTCATCATCGACAATATTATGTGGGAAAATGGAACTTCCAACATCTGAATGGCGAGGTGTCCTCTTCAATGCTTTGCAAATTTCTCGCAACTGTTCATCTACTGATTTTTTCCAAGCATCTAGCTCGCTCTCTCTCTCATTGCGGATGGGTCCACGCATGTAGTGAAAGTACATAGAAGCATAAATAAATTTGCCCAAGCCTTGCATATGACCAGTTCGAGGAAGCTTTCCCAATGCTTGTGCGAGTAAATCATTTCTTGCATCTGAATTGTATGAGTATTTTTTGTCCTCCTTCTCTAGCATTTCCTAATAGCCCACCATAAAGAAACTAATATTATTAAATGAGCATATATCAGACTTCAAAAACTTTGTTTGTTCTATTTAAACTTGATTACCATTTTCTTAATGATTTGTTCGGTTTCAAAGTTGTATCCTCCATTCTTTAGCATCCGAGCTCTCTTCCATAGTTCACTCCTGTTAATTAACTCTTCAGAAAGCTCTGATTTTACACACTACTTCGATAAAGAAATTAGATTAGTTAACTGTTACAAAATTTAATAGTTAACTAAACCTTTAATAAATATTTAACAAAGCAAAAAATTGACGTGCTTAACTGATATATAAATTATTTCATTAACAATTTAAATATTTAACACACTTACAATTTCTTTCATTAATCCAACGTATCTTTTTCGACTAAGGTGGTGATTGCACTTGCTCAAAGCTCTCCTATTCTTATTGACACGACTGATTTTCTACGTAATTAGATTAGTTATAACACAAGGTAAATATAATGTAAGTACTAACATATTACTCGTCCTAACTTGAAAACACTCACTTCAAAAGATTCCGACAAACGTTGGTCGACAAACTTTATCCAAATAGGACGTTTTATTTGAGGGTACTCAATTGGGGGTGCATACAATTTCTTTTTATCATTTCTGCAATTCTAGATATAGTCTTTTGCTAACATATACTTGAAGTTCCGAAATGATGTTCCAATTGATTATATCACCTGCTTCTTACTTCTAGGATGAACAATGAAACGACCCTAGATAAGAGGAAGATTGTTTAAGTGACAGTTAATAAAAATTCTGTTACATTAAAGTACATAATTGAAAAATGACAGCAAAAGGATTAAGTAGAATGCAGTGGATTTTTAAGAATCACCAGAACAGATTTCCACAAACGCTCTTTTGTCTCCAGCGGAATCTTACGCCAGTCAGAATAGAGAATTGAAACTGATGTACGAGCTAATACCCCAATAAACGAAGCCAACTCAGTGGCTTCATCGCCTGCTGGAACGCATATTTCATTGTATTGTACCACAATCTTTCCCTTCTTTGTTTGAAGTCTTTTATTTTGCCTAGCTCCCATATTTACACCTCTCCTAGAGTTACTGCTTTCAGGAACATCAACATCAGGAGGAACGAAATTAACCCCATCCATCTCAGCACCATAAAAATCACCTATATCCAAATCAGCACCATCATTATCACCTCCATCAAACTCAACACCATCCATCTCAACACCATCGAAATGAGCCTCATTTTCTGCATCTGCTAAATTATCTACCTCGGCAAATAAGTCGTCATATTTGTCTTCCAAGTAAGCTTCCTGATCAGAAGCAACATCAACCATTACATGTTTTCCCTTAGCCATGTTACTGCACCTGAAATAAGTAAATTAAATTGTATTAGTTAACTGATAATATAAAACTATATAACATTCAATCAGCTGCAAGAATAAAGTAGCTACAATAATTCATTATCATATTAGTTTGTAACATAGACTGAATAGTTGAATAAACACTTACTGGAAAAATATTAATCAATTGGTAACCCAAATTCCCTCTTTGCTATTTCGTGCATAGATTGCTCGGTCGCCATTTGCGGAACGTAACAAATCATTAGTTGGAAATTCTCTAGTGAAGGGAGGATATTCTGTTACATTATTGACCTTATATTTATTTATTTGATTAGGATTACTTCTACTAGGCATATGACAGACAATAGACCGCTTTGTTTGAATCTGATCGTTTACATAAAATACTTGTTTGGCTTGAGAAGCCAATATAAATGGATCAGATTTATATCCTAATCGGTTTAAGTCTACTAAGATGAATCCAAGCTCATCATTCTTGACGCAACTACTTTGAACCCAATCACACTTCAACACAGGGACTTTCAACAAATGATAGTTAAGTACCCAAATTTCATCTATAACTCCATAATATGTCATATCAGATATTTCAGAATCACCTACACTAACTCCACTATTTTGAGTTACTCGACTTGAGTCTCGATCTCGTGTAATAAAATGGAAACCATTAATGTCATAACCATTATGTTTAGTTACAAAAGGAAGAGGCCCATGCGATGACCATCGCAAAGTATCCGATACGTGATCACCCTTTTCAATCAAGTCATATACCTAACAAGACAAGGAAGAAAAGTAAACATCTTTACTAAGTGAAAAACAAAGTTGAGATTTCTTTGTGAAAATTAATTATATACATGCTGGAACCTTATCAGTTAGCCAATCGACAAAGGTACAGTTGTGATCACCCTTTTAAGCCACTGCATATGGTCACTAGACATCCAGAACATGAAAACATTAGACTGTAAATTATAGAAATAAAGTATATAGAATTAATTAGAAGAAATGCACCAAATTACCTAATGTATGGTACCACCTCTTGCCTGTTATGCAAGATGTACATGTGAGCTTGATCTAGTGATTGTGGAGGAATTTGTACCACTTTCCCACCAGATAATGGCATATCTTTTGATAGGTTTTGCACATGTCCAAGTTGAACCCCAACTGTATTCATGTTTGACATGTATTCTGCACAAAACTTTAATGCTTCTTCCGCAATATAACTCTCCGCTATACAACCCTCAAGACAATTGCGGTTCCGGATATAACTTTAAAGAGTTTTCATGTATCTCTCGAAATGATACATCCATCGAATGTAAACTGGGCCATATAGTCTAACTTCATTGACTAAATGCACAGTCAAGTGTATCATTATGTCAAAGAAAGAGGGAGGAAAATATTTTTCTAACAAGCACAAAGTCACCATATGCTCTGCCTGTAATTTTTCCAATGTTGACACATTAACCACACTGGAACACAGTAAGTTAAAGAAGAAACACATCCTGATCACAGCTTCTTTAACATGCTTTGGCAGGACACACCGAATGGCAATAGGCAAAAGTTGTTGCATAAGAACATGGCAGTCATGTGACTTAAAGCCCTGAAGTTTAAGGTCCTTCATTGACACAAGATTTTTTATGTTTAAGGAATATCCAGCTGGAACCTTAATACTTTTTAAAGCTTTGCAGAACATTTTTTTTTTCATCTCTAGTTAATGTGTAAGAAGTTGCCGGAAGGAATGTGCGCTTGTTATTTTTTAAAGTTGGTGCTAATTCATCCATAATTCCCATTTTCACAAGATCATTCCTTGACTTAAGACCATCTTTGGTCTTTCCCGGAATATGCAGTAGTGTTCCGTATATGCTCTCACACACATTCTTTTCAATGTGCATAACATCTAATTGATGACGTACAAGTAAATGCTTCCAATACTTTAAATTATAGAATATGGATTTTTTTTCCCACCAAATGCGGTCATCATTGTCAGAACTTTTGCATTTTTTAAAGTTGTTCTTCCCCCATTTATAATTAATAGACTCAACCAGTCGCAAAACACTCTCCCCATCCAACGGTTTCGGGGCAAACTCTGTCTTTATTGTGTTGTCAAAGGCTTTCTCTTGGTCTCGAAATTCATGACCATGTATGCATTTTTGCCACTGTGTTTAAGTCTACATTTAGTAGTGCCTACTCCACAATATGGACAAGCATTATATCCTTTAACAGTGCAACCAGCTAGATTTCCATATGCTGGAAAGTCATTTATAGTCCATAATAACATAGCCCGCAAATTAAAGAACTCCTTCCTGTAGGCATCATAAGCATCTACCCCAACTGCCCACAAAGTTTGTAAATCTTCTATCAAAGGTGCCAAGTACACATCGATGTTGTTGCCCGGTTGTTAAGGACCAGAAATCAGTAGGGACAACATCATGAATTTTCGTTTCATAAACAACCACAGAGGAAGATTATAAGTTATAAGAATAATTGGCCAACAACTATATGTACTACTAAGAGAGCTATGTGGATTTATTCAATCAGCTGCTAATGCAAGATGAAGATTTCTAGGATCTAATGCAAATGTAGGCCATTTGTTATCTACTAATTTCCATGATGGCGAGTCTGCCGGATGTTGGAGCTTACCATCATCGACTCTCTCATTTGCATTCCAAGTCAAGTCCTTGGCAGTTTCTGAAGACTGAAACATGCGTTTAAATCTAGGTATGGGTGGAAAATACCATAAAACCTTCACAGGAACCCCTTTCCTATATTGGTCAACACTACCATCCTTTTTTTTCCATCTAGATAAACCACAATTAGGACAGTCAGACAGCCCTTCATACTCTTTTCTGTAAAGTATGCAATTATTTGGGCAAGCATGTATTTTCAGATATTCTAAGCCTAAAGTGGACATTGTCTTTTTGGCCTTGTACATAGACACGAGAATTTCATTACTTTCAGGCAGCAACTTGGCTAGAAGACTTAATAACTCAGTAAAACTTGTGTCGGACCACCCAAATTTACCCTTTATATTGAACAAGCTAACCAAAGTGTCTAACTTAGTGAAATTTATGCATCCTGGGTACTAGGGGTGGGCAAACGGTTCGGTTTTTGCCAAACCGAACTGAACCGAACCGAAAAATTTGGTTCGGTTCGGTTCGGTTCTATGAGCAAAAACCGAATGGTTTAAAAAATACTGAACCGATTGGTTTTAATTCGGTTCGGTTCAAAACCGAACTAAATCGAAAAACCGATCGGTTCGGTTCAATTTAATTACAAAATATTTAAACTTTAAAGTGAAATAATAAATTTAAAATCAAATTCCAATCACAAAAATTCAAATCCCTAAATCACGATTGCATACTGTTGCCCTTGCCTCTCTCCCTCGCGCCTCTCCCTCGCATCTCTCTCTCCTCACGGCGCTGCTCCTCAACAGCGGAGCTCCTCAACGGCGGCACCACCCCTTAGCTGTATCTTCCCCCTCTGTGCGTGCATGGTGCGGTTCGGCTCAGCCCCTCTCGGTCTCTTCATCGCGTCTCTCCCTCGCCTCACACCACGGTCAATGCCTAGCACAGCCCCTCCCCTCAAGCACAGTGACGCCGTCGGTAACCCTTATCTTGGTTGCTGCAGCATCTGAAAGGTACATATGCTCCCAGGTCCAAACCTCCTGCCATCAACCCGAGTCTTTAATCTTCACTGCTGCAGGTTATCTTTTTTTGTTAATCCATGTTGTGGCCTCTGTGTTTGAATTGAAGTTTATGTGGGGTTAAATTTGTGGAGGTGTTGGTGTATATCGGTTGTTGGCACTTTGTTGTTGTTGTTGATGATGTTGCCAGTGACAGTGAGGCCAAGATTTTTTAGTTTTCACACAGAGAAGATTATTAATTGGCAGTGTGGAATTGTATAATTGTATATGTGTCAAATTGTACAAGTAAAATAGTGTGGAATTGCTGGCAGTGTGGAATTGTATAAGTTATGAGAAAACGATGAGATTCTATGTTAGTGGTTGTGGCTTTAAAAATTTGTAGACTAGTTTTTCAATTTCTTTTAGATTTTCTCTTCTCACAGTTTAAGCATCATAATTCATATGCATACTGCATTGTTGCTCATGCCACTGGAATTGGTTACTTCAATGTGCGAACCGAACCAAACCGAACCGAAATTTAGAACCGAACCGAACCGAATCGAAATATTTTGGTTTGGTTCTAAAATTCGGTTCAATTTGGTTTGAGTTTTTTAGAACTGAAGTGGAAAATGCCCACCCCTACTGGGTACAAAGGCTTCTCAGCTTGTTCTAGAAGTTCTTTAAATACTTTAGGATCTACAGCATAATCCCTATAAGCATCGTTAACCATATCTACTGTGTTACCGTCATCATGGTCTATAAACTCAAATGGAACATCTACATCTACATTAGGAAGTGGTGTGTCATTGGCATCTTCTCCATGCCAACTCCAGGTTGTGAAAAAAACATCAAATCCATGAAAATACAAATGTTCACGAACAACCTTATGTGTACGGAAGGATAAATTCATACATTTAGTACACGAACATTTAATGACGCTACTGCCTTCAGAATTACCAACAGCAAACTTCATAAATTCTTCAACCCCATCTTCATACTCACTTGACATTTTACTACAATGAACCCAAGACTTATCCATTTTCAGTTTCAATTAGTTCCGATCCTGACACATCAAGCAGGTTACAAATAAATAAAATATCAGAATATATTACCAATTCATCTAAGCAAAGTACAAATTCACACCACTTTAAATACCCTTATTGCAACATAAACAAAATAACAAATTTTGACCCCACACATTATAATAGTCACAACACAAAATACAAGTACTTAAACACATTGTAGTATTCAAAATCATTACAGCAGTAAATAAATACAACATTAAAATCAAGCCTAATACAACTTCAGGTCATGCTATCATATAAAGGACCATAATATTAAACATATTTCATACATCTATAAATTAACTAACGAACTCAAAACTCTAAAATAAAGAAGTGCAATTTATTTACCAGGTCAAATTAATTCCTCTATAGCAGACTGTTCCAGCAAAAGAGATACAGCAAACTCTGCAACAAAAGAGGTGGCAGCAAGCTCCTTCAATAAAAACACAGAGTCAACAAAAACACAGATACCCTTTTCAATAAAATAAAATACAATTTTGCATCAGAAGGTAAATTAGGTTCTAAGTATAAATTTGTTGCAAAAAAAAAAGTACTGCTACTTCACTCATTTCCTAATAACCCCAAACTTTAATGAAAAATTAACCCTAGACATGCAAATTTACTACAATAGGCAAATTATTTGGCTCTTGCTCCTGCTACTAGTAGTACTACTGCTGCAAAATAATTATCCCTTTTCTCTAATCATTCATCTCTAAAATCTACTTCACTCCTGCTACGCTACTGTTGCTTCTACTACTGCTAACACTAACAACCTACATTCTTTGCTCTCTTTCAATAAATTAACTAATCAATTTTTTTAATTAGGTTTTCTCGTTACATTATTTTTAGAATTAATTTATTTAACTTAGATCTGTGCAAAACAAACAACATGCAAAATAAAGACAGAATAGAAATCATACCAAGGGCTTTCAAAAAATGACGGTGAGGAAGATAGCAAGATGAGGACAGAAAACAATGGCGAGGAACACGATGGAGAAGAAGACGATGGTGATAACACAAAATGCACATTCACCCACTCAATTTCTCAACGCAATCGGTAACCAATACGTTAGGAAGACGATGGCAAGATGACGACGGCCAAGATTTTGGTAAGATGATAGCAAAAAGGAAGTCAATATAAGAGGGTAAGATGATGGCAAGATGACGACGACCGAGATTTTAGCCTTACCCTATACTCTCTGTATGTTTGTGAATTGTATGTGTTGATACTTAGAAAAAATTAAGGATTGAAGAAGTGAAACTCAGCACCAAAACGGTGCGTTTCATGTTTTTTAATTTTATTTTATAATAAAAAGTTTTAAAATATAATATTTTATATTTATGTACAAAACGTCGTGGTTCGAACTTCGCTAAAACGACGACATCTCTTCCTTCGTGTACTATTTTATTTTAAATAACACCAAAAGTTTCGGTCAAAAACGCGCCAAAATTAAGTCAACGTTAAATTTCTATCAAGACTTATTGACGTTTAAATTTGTATCACAAAGACATCATATATTCTTGACAGACTCTTTTTCTATCACGAGTCCATCACAAATCGGTCATGAATATATGATAGCCAAAAATATATCACAACTATGACCCACGCAGAATCCGTCAACAAGCGTGTGTCATCTATTGCCAGTTTTCTTGTAGTGGTGTTAGCTCTAAATAAATGAAGAAAGGTAATACCTATCCAGGTTGAGGTTACCTCATAGTTTTCACTATTTCTTGCATAGCTGTGTTCTGAACAGTGTCTCTTGATCTAAAAATGCCTCTTATTCTAGTTTGGACTTGCATGTATCCTCCATTTACAGCCCTCAACAGCACAACAAAGTGTAACTATTGACTTCTCATTCTTTACTCTTTTAAGTCTAAAGCCATTTTTTATCGCAAATACCTTAACAACCTTCCTGAATTCATCCACATTCTTAAACAGTTGACCAGGCTTAAGTATAATTTTCTCATCGTCAGCTGCAAACTCAAAACCCCTTGAGTTTTGCTCATATTTACGGCAAGCTTCTTGAGCATCCTCACTATTATTGTGATCCGATTCAGTACCACTATCATCTCCAGATTGATCGTCATCTAAGGCATCATCAAGCTCATCAACTTCAAACTGATTTAGGTCTCCTTCACTGCCAACGTCCATATCATATATATTTTTTTTCAGGTTTAAGTTCTTCAACATGTGTGTTGTCATCAAGCCCCACTGTTACCATGCTTTCATATAAATCTTGCACTATGAGGGTTGTAGCTGCAAAATCAACAGTGTTGCTTTCATCATTTAAATCAGGGAGAGTAGACTCCTTCTCCTCAGCAAAGTCAACCCACTCCACATCTGGTTCAGGTGCCAATATAACATTGAACTGTGCATATGGGCTTTCATCATCATCATTTCTATCTTTAGGCAAAGTTGAGTTGCCTCTATCTTTTTTCAACTTCTCTAATTCGGTTTTGATAATGAAGATGGCCCAACTATATTTCTTCTCCATTAACTTGTTGAATGCATCTTGCCAATCAGATTCTGTCTTCAAGGTGGCATAACATGTCTCCCAAGGTAACATAACTTGAAATCTAACTTCAGTGGCATGCTTAATAGGCTGATCAAAGAATAAATCCCTGATATTAGCCCACAACTTATTTAAGCTGTACTGCTCTGGTATCATTAATGCAACGGTGAGCAAGTCACCTCCTACAACAGCCTCTATATCCATGTATACAGAGCTGCAAAAAAAAAATTTACATAAACATCTATTTACAATTAACACAATCAAATCAAGTATTTTAAAAAATTACATTTATTGATATCATAGGTGCATTCATGATATTACACAACTTATATCTTATATAAGATTAAAACTAAACAACCCAACAACTTTTTTGTTTATTCTTAAATACAAGCAATGCAAAGCAAAACCAAAAGATTGTATTTAAATTGTAAGAGACATTAGATTAGCTAGACTACCTAATATTATTTAAATCTTATCGTAGAAGATTAATAAGAAAAAGCGAAACCCATTATAATCCAGCCATAATATACTTTCTACCTAAAAATTCTACACAAATTTAGTGGATTCAAACTTCTTGTCACTTTTAAAGTCAAAGCGAGGATAAGAACCAAAACTGACTAAAGAATTGCTAAAATTTTGCATGTCTAATGTTAGTCAAATATCAAGTACACGAATCAATGGGACATAAAAGAGCTAAACAAGAATTTTCAAGCACCCAAAACAGTAACTAAATTTGTGTTTAAATGCGGAAATAAGCAATACAACAAATAGAAACAAGGATGAGTTTCAATTGGAAAAACTCTAACTGATACTACTCTTCCTCATAATTTATTAGATAGTTATTGCACAAAAAATGATTTAGTAAAGTGATATGGAAAATCAAGCGAGAAATTTTAATAAAATGAAAATAGGCCAGCATAATATCATCACTCAATTCCATTTTCAATAAAGTTAGCAACAATTTTCTAAAAATAAAAATACATACTAAAAAAATAGTTTTTTTCAAATAAAACAAATCCAAACCACTAGGGTTGCTGGTCGTGCTCGCAAGATTACTCGGCTTCAAGACTTAGGGCAAAACTAAAAGTTGTGCTTGTGATAACGCGGCGAGGATTTGATTGACACACACACAGAGACACAGAGACACAGAGTCAGGAGCTGAAGCCATTTGCAACGACATCGAGCTGTGCAGAGGTGGAGAGGCGTGGAACCACCGAATCGAAAGGAATGACTGGATGAGAAAGGATGTGGCTCTTAGGGCTTGTTTTGTTTAATGATTTGGACCGGATAATGAAGTGATGCAGCAAGTTTTTTGCGCTTACCCATACTAGTAAAATTAACTTTTTAAGTTTTTTTGAATTTTAAATGAGCTTTTATGATTCTAGCCTTGTATACTGATGCTATACCTAACTTTATACTAACTGCAGGGAAGGGATGTAAAAATACCAAGATACTTTCTATTAAACTGTTATTACGTGAAACCTCAGGGGAGGTATGTAAAAATAACCCAAGAATTCAATTCACAACTGTATATGAAGAAGGGACATAAGAATTTACCATCCCATTGGACGTTATTCCACTAGCTAGTGTCACCCCATGACCGAGCTCTAACACCAAGCCTTAACACTTTCAAATCTAACCCACCTGATTTCACTTTCTCTTTGACTGTTTTGAGATATGTTGTTCTAACGAGGATTTGAAATCTTATTACTATTTGTTTTTGCTGGTCGTCTACCCCTAAGTTCTTTTCCGTAATTAATAAAAAAAACTAATAACTTCAATTTACAGGCCAGGCTACAAAATTAAAATAATTTTCGAGTCCGGCTGCAAATCTTTTCAAATAAACTTTAATCCTTACTTTTCATAAAAATGTAACGTAACAACTAACAAGACAACATTATTGGAACTATATTATTTGCTTACGTAATGCCATATGTAGCGGGGATAACACATCCAATCATGAAGACTGCTGATTGACACTAAAAAGTGTACATTTAATAAGGATAAAATTATTAGTTTTTCACTTATTGTGTTGATTAATGCGTTCATTATTTCTAAATTATTTTAATACACCCCAAATATATTTTATGTTAAATTAATTCGTAATTTGTTAATTTTTATCTTGTAAATATTTTCAGGAATAAAGATGAAATTGGAATTGAAAGCGGGAACAAAGAAGAACTATTGGAACACAATTGAAGAGATGTAATAATAAATAATAAATAAAATAAAATAATAAATAAATAAAGAACAAAAAACAAAAGCACGTTGGTGATGGTCAAGAGGCCATCATTATTGGCCTACATTATTTAAAGATTCACATACATTTTGTAAAATGTGTAAGAATTGTCAAATGGTAGGGTCTATTCAAAGCAAAACATGATGCCTTTAAACCTCATCCTTGTCATTGAAATATTTGATTGTTGGGGAATTGATTTTATGGGCCCTTTTTCCATCATCATTTGGATTTGTATACATTTTGGTTGCTGTTAATTATATTTCAAAATGGATCGAGGCGATTCCTTGTCGGCACAATAATCACAAGATTGTGATCCACTTTTTAAAAGAAAATATTTTGAGCAGATTTGGAATACCTCGAGCCATTATCAGTGATGAAGGTAAGCATTTTTGTAATAAGTCATTTGAGTCCTTAATGAAGAAATATGGAATTACACATAAAGTTGCTACCCATTATCACCCTCAAACAAGTGGTCAAGTTGAATTAGCAAATAGGGAGATAAAATTTTTTTTAGAAAAGACAGTTAATCCAAACCGTAAAGATTGGTCTATTCGACTAACTGATGCACTTTGGGCATATCGTACTGCTTTTAAAACATCTTTAGGAATGTCACCCTATCGACTTGTTTATGGAAAATCTTGCCACTTACCAGTTGAACTTGAACATAAATAATTTTGGGTCATTAAAGCTTTTAATTCAAATCTTGATGATGCTGGTAATGTGCGTAAATTGCAAATAAATCAACTTGAGGAATTAAGGAATTATGCATATGAGAATTCCATAATTATTACGGCAAGAACCAAATTTTTTCATGACAAAAGAATTTTTCGAAAAACATTTGAAATTGGTCAAAAAGTGTTGCTTTATAATTCTCGTATTCATTTATTTCCAAGGAAGTTAAAGTTAAAGTGGAATGGTCCATTTGTTGTAAAAAATGTGTATCCATATGGAGCCGTAGAAATTGAGAATCCAAAGGATGGTATCACATTTAAAGTTAACGGGCAAAGATTGAAACCATATTTGGAATACCAACCACGTGAAGCAGATACCGAAATCAATTTGAGTGACCCACCAAATTTTGATTAAGCATTTTCATTTTAACGTTTTGTGAATTTGATTTACTGTTACTTTATCGTTTGAATTGTTTGATTTTTTTTCTTTTTCCTTTTTCTTATGTCTTGAATGGAGTGCATTGCATTGTTTTAATTGTGTGTTGTTTGACAATTGTGATTTAGCTCACTAAATTTTTATACTTGTCATGAGTACCTCCATGAGAAATTTCCTTTTCGATCATCTTAAAACGCTTTTTCATGTAAAATTTCACCTGAGGAAATTGCTCTGATTTTGTAAATTACATCCCATTTGGGATCTACAACCACCAGAGTTAGTATCCCACGCGAATGATCTAGAAAGACAACTCAAGGAAACAGAGGATGGTATTTATAACCTGCAATTGGAATTGGAGGTAAACTCAATAAAAGGATGAAGGTGAGTTATATTCCTTGTGTGTTTTTGTTTTATTTTGTTGTTCTTCTTCACTTTTGATTTGATTTTACAAATTTGATTCGTTTTGTTTTGATTCACTCTCCCGTATAAATGGTGGATAACGGTATTCCGTGACTTTTTAAGTCGGTATTCTGAGTTTCCCACAATAACTGAAACCTCAATGTCAAGCATGGAAGACATACAACGAAAATTGCATCAACGTTTTCCTTATCTTCCTCAAAATGCTCTTAAGAAGATTTACAAAGCTCGTTGTGAACGACTGCATTTGTTAATGATCAATGGGATTCCTGCTGACATTCGCTAGTTAATTGAAGCAAATGTCTGATTGGCAGGTGAGTTTTCTGATCCATTCATTTCCTACATTTCTGGTTTTGATAAAAGTACATTTGCTAAGAAAAGAAGAGCTAAACGACTTGGCTCTGAATGTTCTCACTGTGTAAGACTTGCTTGCAAAAAGCCACTTTGTAAAACTTTAGGAATGGTTTCTGTAAATCGTGAAGATAAAATCAAATTCGTTAAGGATGGCATGAGTAAAGAATCGTTGGATGATATCTTACGATCTCTTGAGACGCATCTGAGCGGATATGTTCAATGTGAAATTCAAAATTTGTGGAAGCTGTTCCAAAAAGAAAGTGCACAGTTTAGCCTTGGGAATCTGACTCTAAAAGACACTGTTTGTCAGTTTATAAGAAAACTGGATGGGAAACCTATCCTCGACCCATAGAGGGCGTTCAAACCGTTACTGGACATAAAACCAGAGGAAGATTTGAGCCACAATCACAACTACCAGTAAATATCATTTTATTTTATTATTCTTTTATCTTTTGCATTATTATTATTGTGTGTCTTTTTATATCTAATCACTATTTTTTTTCTTTTCATTGTTTTCCTTTGAATTATTAAGCTAAAAGCTTCACGCGTCATTTGACAAACACACCACCCCATTTACAGATGTATATCATTATGTCCGTCACCAAGATCCTTAAATAGGAACTTCTTTTCAAGTACTCACAAATTGTTTCTTTTTAGAATTGTTCTAATGGCAGCAACTTCAAGCAGACAACTAAAGAACATTTGTGTGCTTTCTGGATTTCACTATGGAAAGTATAAGGAGTTCGTTCAGCCAACCATAGATCTTGGTTGTGCTATAGCAGAGAGGAAACTACATCTTGTATATGGAGGAGGTGACCAAGGGTTATCAAAGCTTGTCTCTAAAGCTGCTTTCGTTCAAGGAAGCCAAGTGCTAGGCATCATTCCAAAAGCCTTAAAACCTTTAGGATGTCTACCAGACTCATCAACTAGAGAAGAGTTAGTTGTCTCAGGTATGCAAGAAAGAATATCTGAAATGTTAAATCATGCTGACGCTTTCATTTTCTTGCCAGGAGACCTTGCAACTTTGGAGACGCTAATTACATTTGCTTCTTGGGCCCATTTGAATATCCATAAAAAACTCATCGGTGTGTTAAATGTTAATAACTTTTATGATATCTTAACAACATTTCTTAATCATGCAATAAAAAATTACTTCATTCCATCCTCAGCGAAAAAACTCTTCATTAGTGCTCCTACTGCTAATGAGTTACTTGATCTTTTGCAAGCTTACAAACCAGAGCCAGATCCCATGACTTTAGCGTTGGATTGGGCAACTAATGATGATGGCAGTAACTCTCGCAAAAAGTGTAAATTAGATTTAACTCTCCGTTTGTAACTATTTTCAACAGTGGCCAGGTGATATCTTCTAAACTCTACTCCTTTCTATAGACATTAAGGACAATGTTTTTTTTCAGGTTGGGGGGAGGGAATAGTTGATAATTGTGGAATGTCTCAGTCATAGTGATGTTTTTACTAATTTTTGTTGTAAAAACTAACTTTGGATAAAAATTTGAGTCGAAGATGGCAGAATATAGAATGTAGTGTCTCTAGAAATGCATCTTCTTAAGTTTAGTGTTTTGTTTCCAAAAAAAAAAATGTCTTCTAACGTTTTATTTTTTGTCTTTTTTCTTTTTTTCTCTTAATCATCTCCCTTAAGTTTCTGCAATCAGTCCCAATTTCTTTTAGTGTTTCTTTAACCAAAAAAAAAAAAGAGTTTTGTTTTTTGCTGTGATATTTTAACATTGGATAACATGACGATTTTTAAATTTTGGTATTTGTATTATCTTTGGCCTTGAGTTATGTTACACTATGTTTTCCCTTTTGCATGTTGAAACGTAAATTGAGAAATTGGATGAGTGAAATTGATTGAGCCATTTGGAGGAATGTACATGTTATGAAAAGACCAAGCAAGTTTTTGAGCCTATTATCCTTGGAGAGTGACCTTGTTTGCCTATACAGCTTCACAATTTATTGTACAAAATCTCACTATTTTCTTTAAAAAAAAGAAAAGAAAGTTTGTGCAGCCGCATCTAAAAGTCTATTGAACTAGTGGATATGAAAGATTATATAGAGCCCTAAAAGATGACAGAATACCATCTTTGATCTGTTTGAGCCTTTCTAGCCAACCTTATTATAAAGAATCCATAGTTAACCCCTTTGAGCCTTTAAAAAAAAAAATTTCTTTAGTAACCTATCATATTTTCTTACTCGAATGAAGAGTATTACCTTATGTTTTATGTTTTCCATCACCCAATTATGTTTGAAAATAAGGATGATTATGTATTCCTAATAATGGTGCTATAAAAAAAAAGGATGATATGTATATATGAATAAATAAAATAAAAAAGAGCAAAAAAAAAAATCCAAGCAAAAAGAAAAAAAAAAGGCACCTTGTAATCTCCAAAAGTCCCCTATTTTTCAAACATATATTTTTGTTTTTCCTATTACCTTTTTGTTAGCCATGACCCTAGCCTACGTTGCGTCCTAATGAAAGTCCTTCTCGATTTTTGGGAACTATAGTATGAAGTAAAAGCTGGTAATATGGACTAAAAGATATGCTGTGGTGATGCATAAAAATAAAAATAAAAATAAATTTTGCTAGTAATTCATTGGACTTGAGATCATTTTATTTCTAAGCTGTGGGCATTATTTTTTTCATCTTGGTGAGAGCGTGTGATATTATTTTATTATTCTCTCAAATTTACCATTTTTTAGAGTGACAAATTAATTTGGGGTATATCTTCTTTTGAGAAAGTTACTCTTAATCGTGAGATTTTGGGGTTTGATGTATCATTCTTAAAAGTGGCTTGATTAATGCAGTTCTGATAATTGATCATTTTACAGGATTTTACTGAATTTTTTGTGCGGGTGTGATTTTCTTTAGGCTAAAGATAATGCTTATACTTTTATTTGATTGTTGTCATTAATATGATGAAAGAAGTAAACACAATTTTTCAAAATCAAAAAACAAGATTTTCAATTTGGTTTTGAAATTTCTCTAAATGTTTATCGCTTAAGTTGCTAGAGCCTAGCAATAAGCTGGTTGGGGGGTGTGATTGACACTAAAAAGTGTACATTTAATAAGGATAAAATTATTAGTTTTTCACTTATTGTGTCGATTAATGCGTTCATTATTTCTAAATTATTTTAATACTCCCCAAATATTTTTTATGTTAAATTAATTCGTAATTTGTTAATTTTTATCTTGTAAATATTTTTCAGGAATAAAGATAGAATTAGAATTGAAAGCGGGAACAAAGAAAAACTATTGGAACACAATTGAAGAAATGTAATAATAAATAATAAATAAAATAAAATTAAAATTAAAAAAGAACAAAAGAACAAAAAAACAAAAGCATGTTGGTGATGGTCAGGAGGCCACTCCTGACCATCACACAATTCAATATGTATATAATATAAAAATAAAATAAAATATTAATATTAATAAAATAAAAGAAAAGAAGACGATTCCCTTGCCTATAAAAGGCAAGGGGATTCAAGCCAGAGCAGAAGGCCAGAAGCTAGGAGAGCTTATTTTTGAAAAGCCGAGAGAGAGTTTAGCTGAAGAGTTTTTTTCTTTCTTTGTTTCTTTTCTTTTCTTGTTTCTGTTTGTATCAATTTTCTTTGTAATATATTTCAAAAAATTTATCAAATAAAAAGAGTGTTGTGTTTTCTTTCAATATGAGTGGCTAATTTTATTAAGCTGATGTGAAGGGTGAAGCTCAACGTTTCAAACTATTAATTATTATTATTTTCTCAAATGAGTTTTTAAGTTTATTTAATTCTTTTCTAATTATTTTTATATCATGTTAATTTATAAATCTCTTTGGATCTGTATGGTATTTTGACATAATATCGACACATTAATATAGTGTGGCAATCAGATTCTAAACCTTAGCATATTTTTAAATTGATTTCAAATAATTTCTTTTCCCACAATTAATTTTCTTAGTTTTACTATATTTAAAACTCCATGTGGTTCAACCCCGGTCTCACCGGGTTATATTATAATAAAATACTCTTATACTTAAGAGTAATACACTTTTGAGTCGTGTCAACTACTGCTGTATACAACTTTTCTTTTTCTTTCTCATTGGATGAATCTTGCATCAAATCATACAAATTTTTTATTAGAGGTATTAAAGCTAACCATTTTGTATATGTCGACTAATAAACAAATAATCCAACCTAATGAGCGACAATGGGAAATAGAAGGTGTCTCCAAAAAAATTACAGAAACGAGGCAACAGAAGCTCAAGTAACAGCAATCCAACGATATCATAATCAATATTGTCGAGATATTGCCACAATAAAAATGGTCACACCAATACAAAGATCTCGTTTGGGGTTGCTGCTAAGCAGTTGAATTTAACAAAATGGATCAGTTGGACTTTAGTTTTTATTATTTAATATATCTTTTCAAAAAAAATATTTTATACTTTAATTAATTAATTTTTAAAATGAATGCATTAGAAATAATTTAATTTTAACACAAATTTATTCAATTCTAATAACTATGTTTATAAATTTCATAAACTTTACCCCACAACTAAAGACTTATCAAATACCCAATCATCTTCATCCCAAACAAGCTCTAAGTTGCTAAAATTATATATATATATAACCTCCGTAGTTGTTTCAACAAGTAAAATTTTATGGTACAAAATTTTTTAGCTTTAATTCTGGTCATACGATGGTACACATTGGATTTAGATTAATTTGTTCTCATCTTTGTACATAATTTTTTTTTAACAAAATCACAGATAATTGTTATTTATTGAATAAAAATATTTATGTAATTTGTTTGTTCCTGCAATAAACAGAATTAAGCACAAAGTAATAATAAAACAGTGAAGAAATTATCATTAAGACAACAGAATTGAAAATTTAATGATAAAAATATGAGGCTTGGTTACAAAGCTAGCTTTCTCGTAGTTGATTGCTCTACTCATTTTATCTTAGGCTTGTATTTTTGACATCCATATATTATTGGTTAATAAAAAATAAAAACAAATAAACAAAATGATGAATTTAAATTAACCATATATAAGTAAAATTAATTTAATTTAATTTTTTAATTTAAAATTTCGACACAAGTCGTAGAAATCAGATTCAAACTTCTATCAGCTGAGCTGGATGGTTCGTCTCTTTGCTGTCTAAACAGGTAATGGGCCCTATCAGAAAAACTGTAAAAAAGAAAAAATAAAAAAAGAGGTAATGGGCGGCAAAATTAATAGGGAAATTTACACCAATAGCCATAAAAATTTTAGCTTTTTCCATCTTAGCCCCCCAAACAAATTTCTATCAACATTAGCCATAAAAGAACCTTTGCGACCAAAATATCCCTCTTTCTCATCTCTCCCCCAACACTCTCTTTCACACATCTCTACCAAACCGAACAAACTCCCATCATTGTCATTATTATTGCTTTTACCAGGGTTGCTTTTGCGTTCTGAATTCAATCTTCTTAACAAATTGTAAAAGGTGATGTAAGTCGTTAAATGTCCATATTATAGTTTCCACACTGCTTATATCTCATACGATTACACCCCAATTTTTTTTCTTAGAATTGCTTATATCTCTCAACACCACTTCAAATTTTTAACATGAGCCCATCATCAAAATCAAAGCATGATACTACGGTGATCAAGTGCAGGAAGCATCCTAAACACAAGCAATCACCAGGGGTTTGTTCTCTTATGTTGTGTTTACTTGCTGGAGTGGGAGTGAGGAGTGTGGATTCCTCCCACTCCAGCGTTTACTTACTTAAAATGGGGAGGGATTGGGAGTCTCACTCCGTGGGCCCCACTCATTTTTGGAGTGGGGAGTGGGAGTGGGAATCCACTCCCACCTCTCCCATTTCTACCCTTTTTTTATTTTATGTTATATAATTAATAAAATAAAATAAATAATATTATATTTATTTAAATAATAATATTATATTTAACTAAATAATAATTTACATTGATTCTAAGTTAAAATTATTTTAAAATAATATTATTATATTAATAGAGAATTAATAAATATAATATTATTATATTTATTTTAAAAGTAATAGTACTATATTTATTTAATAATAATAATAAATACTTTATTCTAAGAAAATATTAATTTTGTACTAAATAATATTATATTATTATTTTATATAATAATAAATTTAATATAATTATATTAAATAAAATAAAATAACATTTCATTTTATATTAAAATTACAATTAATAATTTATTGTTCATAATTAAGAATATTAATAATTATAATAAATTTACAAATATAATAAAATAAATATTATTCATTAAATATATTTTTTATTAGTTTTGTAATTAAAAATTATAATTCTTTAAATAATGATAAAATTGTAATTTGAAACTATTTACTCCCAATCCAAGACAAAGTAAACACATAAATTGGATTCTGATCTCCATTCCATGCTTCCATTCCAGTATAAGTAAACAACCTACTCTCACTCCCATTCCACACTCCTAATCCTAGGATTCCCACTCCCCAGGATTCCCAATTCAATCCAAAAAGTAAACGCTACCTTAGTGTAGTATTAGTAATATTAATATAACTTGGGACTCGTAAATTCAGGAGTGGTGCAAGGGTGGGCAACGATACTGATGGGAATGTTGTCTGGCAGCATTCCATGGTACACAATGATGGTTCTTCACAAGAAAATCCCAATGCTAAAGCGAGTTGATGACACCATGGCAGTGTTCCACACGCACGCCGTCGCCGGCAGCCTAGGCGGCATCCTTGCTGGATTCTTTGCGAACCCAAAACTTAACCGCATATTCTACTTGGTTGATGACTGGGAACACTACATTGGCCTTGCCTATGGCTTCCAGAGCGGCCGCGCCTCTACAAGATTCAGGCAAATGGGAGTTCAGTTGCTAGGAATTTCGTTTGTCATTGCTCTCAACATTTTCACCACCAGTGTCATATGCGTGTTGATAAGGATTGTAGTTCCGCTTAGATTGACAGATGAAGAGTTGCAAACTGGAGACGACGCCATTCATGGAGAGGAAGCTTATGCATTGTGGGGGGATGGGGAGAAGTACGAGTCTAGGATTAATTCAGCTTATGGTGCTGAAGACTTCCCTCCAGCTGTCTCAAAGGGTGAGCTTGAAATGGCTTAGAATGGGAGAATATATTGCACGTGAAAGTAAGAAGAAGAAATGGCATGTCGCACCAAGTGGTCACCAAATGGCCTTGGTGCGACAGGCAGCCTTGGTGCGACAGGTGCCTGTCGCACCAAGTTTCGTGCGACAGGCAGCCTGTCGCCATATTCACCCCGACTCGCAGTTCACTGAAACTCTCGAGCAAGTTCAGAAAATAACTCATACCACTATGTGATGCCGATTAGTGTTGGATCCGGATAGATTATGATCGGATTTTACTTTTATCGTTGTCTTTTATCGTCGCCGTTGGTTGATGATTCATGAGTGGAAAGCTGCCTTTGGTTTGACGAAAGGGGAGAAATAAAGTTATTTTTGGTTTGTAAAGAAGGGTAATTTGGGGAGAAAAGCATGTATTTGATTAATGTTGATAGAAAAAAGTTGAGAGGGTTAATTATGAAAATAACAAAAATTTTATAATTATTTTCATAAATTTCCCAAATTAATAAGGAGCCAAGAGCCAGCATATCTTAAAAAATAATTTGCATGGACAAGCCACGAAAGCTCAAAAAGTTGAAAGTCAGGTGGCTGCCATTACAAATCTTTTAGAGTTTAGTAAACCCTAAGATGCGAGTCCTTATGTTACATTTCATGTAACATACACAATTCATAATAACCATATAAATATAAAACTCGTATAATTATGTGGTTCTTGTAAATTGTGTATGTTATATAAAATATAACATAATAAAATTTATGTAAGATATATTTTATGCATCTTACATCCATTTACATAAATAATGAATAAATCTCACGTCATGTGAGTGAATGTAAGGTGTATAAAACGTATCTTAAGAATCTTTCATAACTTTTGTACTTTATTTGTTTGGAGTCATTGCATACGTATGTGAACGCTGACTGCATCAGGGCGAACCGGCTTAGGCCATCAATTCAATAAATTTTTTACGTGATGAAATGAAATTGCTAAAATCTTTATAAAAAAAATTGTCTCATTGCTTTTTTAGTGCAGCACGTGGCAGCACATGCAAACTCCTGCAGTTCTCCTTTAACTACATGTTCCATTAATGTCTATTTCTTTTAACGTGAAATCTTTATTGATTCAATTTAAATATATACAGATAACAGTATATCTCTACTTTTTACATCAAAGATGAATTTTCGGACTTCTATTAATTACAGTAAATAATCGATCAAACGATTGTATTTTCACGTTAGATACTTGAGTGATTAACAACCGTATTAAAGTTATTTTTTACTAAAGAATATCTTTTTAATAAAGAAAGTGCAAGAGCAACTATAGCTTAAAAAGTCACCGTCCTAAATTATTTAATAAACATTCACATTTGTGGTACGAAAATTAAAGTGATTTTATATTACAAACTCATAGTCATTTAATGAAAAAAACTTATAATATCTTCTCTTTTGTTAAAATTATTGTTGAATACTATATTTATTAAATACTATCAATTTTTATTTCAAAATTGTACCTTTTATTTTATAACAGCTTTGACTTAAAAGTCATAACACCTAACAGTAGGGGTGTTTGCAGATCGAATATTACGGATTGGACATCCATCTATATTCGATCCATGATTTTGTGGATTATAAATTTTTAATCAAATTTAATCCATAGATTGGTGAAATTCAATTCAAATTCAATCCATACATCTGCAGATTGGATGCGAATTTGACCCAATCTATATCTAAACCACCATTTTACGGATTAATTTGCGGACTGAAAATTTTTAATTCTATCTAATCCACGAACTAACTAAATAAAAAAATTATTTAATATAAAAATAATTTTACTACCGATCAAATTTAAAATTAAATAAGATTTAAATAAATTAATTGTTTAAATAAAGCTAGAAAATAAATTTAAAGTTTCAAAATATAACACATCAAAATGAAAAAAATCTCATTCGTTTAGATTAGTACATGAAAATTAACTATTTATGAAGCTATATTTGTTTATTTAGTTATTTTTATTTTATATTATTATCGGATAAGATATAATATAATGTTAATATAACTACATTTTAACTTATTTATTTACTAGTAAATACTAATGTCATATTTACAAGTTTTATTTTTTAATTAAATAAATACTTTTTATTTTTTTGCAGATTCACGGATTTTTACCGATTTACATAAGTAGATCCATATTCAATCCATTGATTGTGGATTATCAAATTTTTAATCCAATCCAATCCACTAATTCACGGATTGAATTTTTATAGATCAGATTTCTACGGATCAGACGGATTGAGCGAATCAGATTGGATTCTGAACACCCCTGCCTAACATAGTGTAAATTAGACTTTTTGCATATATTTTTCTTTTAAAAGCATAGAATATTTCACAAGTATGAGCTTTATAGGTATTAAAAAAATAAAATAAAAGGGTAAAAGCTCATTTAGTCTTTGTATTTTAAGATTAGTGTCCATTTAGTCCCTATATTTTTAAAAATACCTCGAAACATCTCTGCTGTTAAAGTATTGATACCCCTACCATTACTTTTATTTATTTTGGTTTACTTTTACAATATTACCCTTTTATAATAATTTTTTTGTTTGAACATTAATAAAAAATAATAATTAAATTACCAATGTAACCCTGAAAAATAAAATATATATATATATATTAATTTTTTTGCAAGCACCATTTGCACACTTGGAAGTTTGCATACAATTTTTGACAATTAAAAATTAATATAATTTTTTAGGGTTAAATTGATAATTTAATTATTTTTTATTAATGTCCAAAAAAAAATTATTATAAAAGGGTAATATTGTAAAAGTAAGCCAAAAGAAATAAAAAGTAACGGTAGGGTATCAATACTTTAACGGCAGGGATGTTTCAAGACGTTTTTAAAAATATAGGAACTAAATGGATACTAATCTTAAAATACAGGGACTAAAATAAAATAGCATTGTAACATACGAAAATGCAGTAAATCACAAACATACAGCAACAGCAAAAAGAATATCGGTAATAATTATTAGATATCCAGATCTCGATAAAACAAAAGTATCAGATATCCATGAAACAAAATTATCATAGATTTAGATCAATGAAAATATTTTCACATTGGAATTGAAATTTTACAAATTTATTAGATAGATAACCCTTTGTATATAATCTTCAGGTTTGAGCTAATTTTCTAGCTAGGCTTTATATTTAAAATTAAAAAAAAAAACTACACAAAATGTCTCAGCCATTACTTTTGTAACTTTAAAATTTTTCAAGATTCGAACAATATATTTACTTGATATAATGCAACAGGTAAAAATAAAAAATAATTGAATATATTTTAATGAAAACAAACTATTGAAGCTAACTAGCTCGAACCCAGGGACTAAATTAACATTTATCCAATTTATTACAAAATCCTAACAAACTCGGATTCATTATCCTAAATCTGAAAGTGTTGTTGCAATGAAGCTAAAAGTTCCGTAACCATTCTCTATTTTATGTCAACAACCACACAAAGAATTACAAGCATTTGGAGCAAACCAAATTGGCAACAAATTCATCAATATTTTTGTCTGAACTTCCGCCTTTAGCCACGGCTTCTTCGGCAAAATTTCTCCATTTACCAGCATTCTGTTTTATCTCCTTGCCTCGCTCACCCTCCAATATTTCACTAATGCAATGTGCAATTGCTTCTCTTCTGACAATTCCTTTCTCATCCGCTGGAGCTTTAAGTCCCATTTTCCAAACATCCATAATGTACTTGGAATTAGTGCTCTGATCAGCCCATTGTGGCATTGCCACCATTGGAACTCCCAAGCTCAGAGCCTCCAACGTAGAGTTCCAGCCACAGTGTGTCAAAAAACATCCTGTTGCTTCATGTGCCAAAACTCCTAATTGTGGACACCAATTCACCACCAAGCCTTTTTGGGATGTTTCATCTGAAAAGTTTTCCGGAAGTTTAGATTGTTCAGATTCCCTGACAACCTACAAGAAATACTTGTCACTTGCTTTCAGACCCCAAGCCAATTCTTCCATTTCCTCTATTTTTAGTGTTGCCATACTCCCAAATGATACATAAACAACTGACCCTTTTGCCTGGTCGTTCAACCATTTAATGCAAGATTCATTATTTTGCTTAAACATGCTGAAACCATAGTCTTTGTCATCTTCAAGTTGCTTATCCAAGTACATGGGAGGGTACGGTTGGTCCAATTGTCCTCAATGGCCAATGCCTCCCCAGCCATTCAGCTACCTGGACAAAATAGATTTAAAGTTTATTAATGTCAGAAAGCATGTTGCTTGACTACTTTTTGGTTCCATGGGTAAAATCATGTGATATATGTGCTTAGACTACTTTTTGCCCGATCATTTAACCATTTAATCCAGCTTTTTTATACACACAAACACACACACACATAAATATATATAAGGGATCCTTAATTATTTTAAAGACATAAATAAATAAAGATGAAAAAATATAAATTTCAAATCCAGTACATTTTATCTTATAATATATTAAAATTTACATATTTTTTTATTCATTTTATCTTATTATTAACTTTTATATGGTCAGAAATTCTTAATTGAAAGCTCCATATATATACACACACTAAAGTAAAAGGAAAATTATTGAAAAACTTGTAATAGATTTTACCTCTTCCTCCAACTCATAAAATGTGTTGCAAAGAACCCAATCAGCTTTGTCAATATTATCAAATTGATTTTTCAGCACCAAATCAGAGATAGCAGTATATGGCCCAAATCGTAAACGAATGAAGGCATGTCTTGAGGCTCAAGTGGGGGCATTCCGGGCAGCAAAATATCATTGCCTGTAAGTGGAAGTTTGAGCAAGCCCCTATTCACATGGTAATATATGCAACAAACAGCACAAGATTGAGTGAGAAAAGTAGCTCCAAGCAAGCCAAACTTCTTAGCAACATCAAGAGTCCAAGGCAAAATTGAATCATATACAATGCAATCAACAGGAACACTTGAGGCATTCATCTTCTCGACTAGCTCGGTAAGAGTTTGGGGGCCAAGTTGCCAAAATCTCCCCAAGTAAGCGTCAATACTCTCTGCTTGTGCAATACCTCCTTCATCGTAGCCGTTGGAGATTGCCTCGAGAGCAATGGGGATGGGTGATGAATTTCTATGCAAGGATTTGTAAAGGAAATGAGTAGTAACGAAAGTGACTTTGATTCCTTTGTGTTGTAAGCGCTTGGAAAATTGGAGCATGGGATTTATATGGCCTTGTCCTGGATAGGTTAAGACCAAACAGTGAGCCAATTTGCTGGAGGAAGCTTTCTTTTCATTCTTCGCCGTTTATTTTTTGCTCTCTCTCTCTATTTCCGTCGCTTAATTATATATTGATTGATAGGAAAGTTCAAGACATAATCTATATCTTGCATCATAAATTATTTGAAGTCATTGCATACGTCTGCGAAGGTGAATTCACGCATTTGCTCATAAATTCAAAAACTGAAGGTGGTGATCCATCAAATTATGTCACATTCCAGTCGTATATACAACTTTGCTCCTTCTTCTCATTTGAATCATACATCATAGCTCATACGAAATTTTTCTTAGAGCTCTTGGAGGCTTGGAGATAACAAAATTTTTAATAAGTGGACAAACTAATAAATAAATAATCAAATCTATGAAAATAAACAACAAAGGGAAAAATTAGAAGAAAAAAATTTGTCTATAGAATAATGATGTTAAAAGATATTTTTCTTATAGTGATGGTATACCATTTTGTGCTAATTTTTGTGCATCTATCATTATTGTTCTAAATAAATAAGTCGGACATCAGAAGCTCAAAGTAACAAAAGTTCAATGATATCATAATCAATATTATTGAGAAATTATATATTACAAGAAATATGGTCACATACCAATTCTAATTAAGGCCCTATTTTGAATTGTTCGCAAGCAGTTGGATTTAAACTAAATTGATAAAAACAATCAATTTTAATTTTAATAAATTCTATTCACAAATTTCATAAATTTTTACCCCATAATTAATGATTTATCAAACACTCAATAATAACTATAGTCTCTCTTTTTTTTTAAAAAAAAAAAAACTAATTACAACATGACAATTCCAAACATGTCCTAAATTACTGAAATTATTTACCCTAATTTTCGTATTTATGACAATTCCAAACATGTCCTAAATTGCTGAAATTATTTACCCTAATTTTCGTATTTTTTGACACGATCATAAAAGAAAATTAAATTGCGATGTATATTTGAAATAAGTGGAAAGTAGGACCCGCTAGCATTATAATTTTTTTTTTTTTTTGTCCTTGCTTTGGTAAAAAGGTGTTACAAGTCAAAGATATTACAAAAATTCAACAAAATTAAAGATATTACAAGCTTTTGGAGGAAATCAAATTGGCAACAAAGTCATCAATATTTTTGTCTGAACTTCCACCTTTAGCCACGGCTTCTTTGGCAAAATTTCTCCATTTATCAGCATTCTGTTTTATCTCTTTGTCTCTCTTACCCTCCAATATTTCACTAATGCAATGTGCAATTGCTTCTCTTCTGACAATTCCTTTCTCATCCGCTGGAACTTTAAGTCCCATCTTCCAAACATCCATAACGTACTTGGAATTAGTGCTCTGATCAGTCCATAGTGGCATTGCCACCATTGGCACTCCCAAGCTCAGGGCCTCCAATGTAGAGTTCCAGCCACAATGTGTCAAAAAACATCCTGTTGCTTCATGTGCCAAAACTCCTAATTGCGGACACCAATTCACAACCAAGCCTTTCTGGGATGTTTCATCCGAAAAGTTTTCCGGAAGCTTAGATTGTTCTGATTCCCTGACAACCCACAAGAAATACTTATCACTTGCTTTTAGACCGCAAGGCAATTCCTCCATTTCCTCTATTTTCAGTGTTGCCATACTTCCAAATGATACGTAAACAACAGACCCGTTTGCTCGATCATTTAACCATTTCATGGAAGATTCAATATCTGGCTCAAAGATGCTGAATCCATATTCTTTATCATCTTCAATTTGCTTATCCAAGTATATGGACGGTAGCGTTGGTCCAATTGTCCTCAATAGCCAGTGCTTCCCCAGCCATTCGGTTACCTATAAGAAATTATTCCACTACAAATTGTAAAATCTTAGATATCAAATAACGTCAAAAGAAAAATTATCATTCACAGTTGATTCAACTAGTAAAATCCTATGGGATAAGGTTTGTTAGTTTAAATCCCACTTATACGAGGGTACATAAGATTTAGATTTAATTTGATCTGATCTCTTTATATAGATTTTTTTCACAAAGTGATCAGGCATAATTATTGTTTATTCAGTAAAAATATTTACGTAATATGTTTGTTCCCGTAACAAACAGAATTAAGCACAAAGTGATAATAAAACAGTGAAATAATTACTATTAAGACAATAAATTTGGAAAACGAAATTTTTATCTCCTTATTTGATCAAAATATGAGCCTTGGTTATGATGCTCTCTTTAATAAATTTCTCAACTCATTTCGCTGTAGACTAGCTTTTTTTTAATCTATAGATTGTTGGTCGATTAAAAATAATAAAAATAACAATAACAAAACTATAAACTAAATGATGCATCTAAAATTAATTATATATAATTAGTGATATACATGTGTTTCAAGATTTTTAGAAAATAATCAGCAAAGCTCTACGTGGCCTTCTGTTGATTATTATGCGGAATATGCATCAGCTTTAACATAATTAAATCTTAACCTGCAACGAATTCACATATTCAATACGTTACTTAAAAATCAACACAGTTCTGATCATCACTAGATTCGAATCATGTGCTAGAAAAAAATTTGAATTGAAGAAAAATTATTAATTACCTCTTTCTCTAACTCATAGAAGGTATTGCAAAGAATCCAATCAGCTTTGTCAATATTAGAAAATTGGCGAGTAATAATCATATCGAAGAAAGCAGGATATGATGCCGAATCGTTAATGAAAGAAGGCGTATCTTGAGGATCAAGTGGACGCAATCCAGGCACCAAAACCTGATCACCAGTGAGGGGAAGTTTAATCAACCCTTTATTCATGTGGTGGTATATGCCAGCAACAGCACAAGATTGAGTGAGAAACGCAGCTCCAATCAAGCCAAACTTCTTGGCAACATCAAGAGCCCAAGGCAAAAATGAATCATACACAATGCAATCCACATCATTCAGCCTCTCAACAAGCTCAGTAAGAGTCTGCAGGCCAATTTGCCAGAACCGATCCACGTAAGCTTGGTCCGTTTCTGCCTGTGCAGAACGGCCTTCATCGTAGCCATCGGAGATTGTCTCTAGTGGAATGGAAATGGAGCTTGATGGATCTCGGTGTAAGGATTTGGAGATAAAATAAGTAGTGACTAGGGTTACTTTTATTTCTTTTGCGTTCCAAGCGCTTGTAGAATTGAAGCAGGGGGTTTATATGACCTTGTGCTGGATAGGATAAGACCAAACAGTGAGCTAATTTGCTAGAGGCAGATGCCTTCTTTTCATTATTCTCCATTTTTTCGTTCCCAAAACAATGAACTTGAGCTCGCTTCCAGTGATCTGCTGGTTAATTATATATATATATATATATGCGCACACACAATAGATTTTTTGGAGTAATTCCAAAAAATTGAGCCATATTAATAATAATAATTAAAAAAACTTTTAAAAATTAAAATTTTGGAGTAAAATTTCACTTCTATTGGCTATTGCACATCTTAAAATAATAAATTTACATGGGTAAAACAGACAGGTCCAAAGCTTAGGAGTCGTGATGCAAGCATGCTTGTTTTCTTATCATTGTATTAATTAATTTGCAGTCATTGAATACGTATGCAGGTTCTGCATGGGGGCCAAAGATAACAAAGACATAAATTTTTATTTACACGAATCATGTTGACGATGTTGCCTAAACTTAATTATCAATGTTAATTCCGCCATTCGTTAGGCGGCATCATAAGCTACAGCCGATCTTTAGGTGGACAACACAGACAAACAAGGCAAAATGTTGCTAATTTTTTGGAAGATGACATAAACAAGACATTATTTGTGGTACCATTTTCCACGGATCATTTTACGTTTTACAAAAAAACAAAAATGAAAAAGGCGTTTGGCATGCGTTTTTGAGCTATAAAATAAATACAAGGAGAATGGGTTGCTTCCATTCTTCAAGTTTAATCAACGGAAATGGAGTTTTGTTTCTTGTCCTTGCATGCTTAAATGGGGCCACAACCTTTGTCATCAAATGTGACATTTTATTAACAAAAATATTTAATATGTATTAATTAATATAAGAACAAAGGATGACTTGCATATAGGTATGTTATAATGACAAATACCGATATATTTATTTTAAGAATAAAATAATATTTGTTTATTTATGTTTTTTAATTTTTAATTCAGTTATTTAATTTATTTTAATTATTTATTAAATATAAATATTTGAATAATGGTTGGCCTAAACCACTGCAAACCACCGTTGACCACCGGTCGCTACAATTTTCTCATAATTTTTTGCGTTAAAGTTTGTACCAATGGAATCCTCGTCAATAGGTCTACACAACCTTACTAATATCTCTAGTAACAAAGCTTTCATTTGCTGTTAGCACGTAGTTAAATCTTTGAAATCTAAAATTTTAACTGTACATATTTGTAACATTGCATAGAGCCCTCGGTGTGGATTCTAGCGGCGCCAATTAAGACGTTAACGAATAACATATTTAAATTGTCGGTGGTGGCTAGTGGTGGCTGCCAGTGGTTGTTTATTTTTTAATTAATAAATCAAAATAATATAAATTATAATATCAAATATCAATTTATGTAGTATAGTTCATATAACACATGGTACTTTATGAATTGTACTACCCTCTCTAATACTATATATCATAGTTCAATACCTTCCAACATACCAAACGCTCCATAAAATTATTTTCAAGTCTATGGTCCCAAGATACAATATAAACTCTATAAATTAATAGTACTGAGATCATATAAAATCTATTAATTTATATGGTGTATTTACAATTCTATTAACATACATATAATTAACCAAAAATTTATTTTATTTTACCAATCTAATCATATGAATAAGAACTAGCCCACTAAATATACATCAAGTAGACTAAAAAAATAAAAATATTGTACTTATCTACTTCGAGGTTTCTAATTTAGAAGAAATGATTGCTAACATCGTTGAAAATCCTATGATGATGAATTTGAGGATGATACAACAGCTTTATTTTGGAGCCAATTATGTGCAAGGAAGCACTCAAATCGACAACAATACTTCATAATTTTTTACTGTGATTCAAGAGTTCAATTCAAAAATTTATAGATGCATTAAGAAAAATTATTAGAGATGAATTTAGAGAAAAATAGGCAACAATAGCTCATATTTTATTAAATAAAACAGCATAGTCCATTATATTTGTAATCTAACAAATTATTAAATTATAATGTGAATGAGACTACAAAATTATATAAGAGTTTTTAGAAAAAAAAAAGTATTATTTACATTATAATTTAGAGAAAATAGGTAACAATAGCTCATATTTTATTAAATAAAACAGCATAGTCCATTATATTTGTAATCTAACAAATTATTAAATTATAATGTGAATGAGACTACATAATTATATAAGAGTTTTTAGAAAGGAGATTCTCAGTTTGGTGAAAAAATGAACGAGGGTGCAGTAGCAGCCGTTGAGTTCCTATTAGTCAACATTATTCTTTTGACCCTTCCAATCATTTTTAGTGTTAGTGATATGTCCTAAAGGCCAATAGAATGGTGTTTGATTTTAGGGAATTATTGTATTTGATTAGCATTTTGATATTTATAAAATGGCAAAATTATCAACATTTATAAATTAATTTAATGAATATAGTCCAAGAAGTAAAATAGTAAAGGAACAAATTCTCGAGTTTGTTGAGAATATGAAATGTGTATGGATATGAAATATGTATCATTTGTACTATACTTCTAAAATAGTTCCTAGTGGTAGATTTATGTATCCTTTGTACTATACTTCTAAAATAGTTCCTAGTGGTAGATTTATGATTGGACGTCGAAAATTCCTATAAACACTAGTATGTGTTATGACTCTTTATGGTATATGATACTAAAATGGATGGTGAGTTTCATATAATTGACATGAGATGTCAAGTCAAACACATAGATACTTGTTGCAAGAACAAGTTTACTGAACTTGACCAAATAATAATAAACCATATGGTTTTGAGTGTTAAAGGCTTATTATACATTGTGATAGACATCTGGATGGGAATCAAGAAAATTCGAAATTCGAAATATTTCAATTATTTAAAGAAAAAAAAGAAGAGAAATATTAAAAAGAATAATAACGAAAATAAATATAATAAGAGATAAAAAGAGATGCGACTTCCCCCTAAATATTTTATACCTTCCCCTACAAAAAAACTTGTAATACCAACCCCATTCGTAATTCCATCAATTACTCGTCTGTCGAACAAATGAGTTAGTTCCGCTAATCCTCTTATCCCTTCTGTTAAGGATCTTGTGTAAAAAGCATCTATGTTTAGTAATAGTCTTTAGACCTGAGGCATCACAAATGTCTTGTACATAGACACCTATGATATGTGAAAGCATAAGGATTGATTCCTAATCAAGGAAGAGATTTAGCAATAGCTATTATGATTGGCTATGTATGGAGACAAATGTATTGCCAATATGGAATTCATCATTTTGTAACAAACAAAAAGGATGTCCCTTTAAGATAATATGAATTGGCATGAGAAATCCTTGGCTAAGGTGAAATTTAGTTGAAGGAGTTCAAATTATATTTTTTATGCCAAGTTCATTTAGATTTATTTTTTACAAAAAGCATAAATACTTAACACACTAAACCATAAGCTATGCTTTTCTCTGGACATGGATAATGAAGAGACTAGGACATAGAGAAACAATGGAATAGGTTCTATAGATCTAACAATTCTTGTTATTTGGGTGGTTTTGAAATACTGTTAGGCGTCACTCATGACTTGTAGAAACCGTAAGAGCATTATTGGTAAAACGTATTAGCAATGCATCTTAAGTCATTAGAAAACTTCTAATTGATGACTAAAGAGTTTGGAATCATTTAATAAATATAGAGTTATCATTAAAATAGTTATACTACCTTATAACAATGACCCTAAAAGGTCACACACCTAATAGAAATGAAAAAGGAGTTACTAGAAAATGAAAAGTTAAATTTCCTAATTTTAGGAAAATCGGTATTTATATTGTAATTCATTAAGAATGAGTCTATAGATCTTAAATATGATTTAAGATAGAAATTTTGATGTTCCATAAATGGTTTAAGGAATAAAATAAATTTCATAAATCCTCAATCAAACATTAGGTATAAGATTGAGCACGTAAAATGACCATATCGGACATATTTCGGTTCATAAATGATTATTGACTTCTAGACCAATTTTGGGTTTAGAATTTTGGGCTTTTATTGGACCTAATATGCATTAGGAAAAAACATGAGAACATGTCACAAAAGAAGCTCACAATTAACCATTTGATTTGATCAAAATAGGCTTAATTAATTAAAGACAAAATTAATTAATTTGGCTATTTATTCATTCAAAATTAATTTTATTAAATAAATTATTGGAGTGATAAGATCATGTCCAATAAAGAATGGCTCAGTGAGTGGGTCTAGCTTATGATAATGTTTGGTGTCATTGTTGAAAAAGATAATGGTGGCTTTATTTTGTGGAATGAATGATCATGAACTAGCATTCATGTTTCTTCATTATTTCTCCCATTCCAAAATAAAATGTGGTGATTCCAAATCCTATGAACTCTTGGAACATGTTCCAAGTGTTGACTGATTTGAGGCATCACAATTGGGGTGCTTTAAGGATCTCAAATTATGCAAAAACATAAGCTATATTCGTGCAGTGATCTATTTCCTGGATAGTGTTTGTACCTTGCTGTTTTTAGTCATTTTCTTCTACCTCACAAAGTCGTTTCTGAAACGACAAGTGAGGTAAATAAACTTCAATCTTTCCTCTTGATTTTTGTTTTTGAATGAAGTCGATCCGAGGTTTCAAAAGCTTCCACCATTCGTTTTAATTTTATTGCGCAAAAGTTGCGTTTTCACGAACCTCATGGACAAATGTTGTCCTTCATCCAGATGATTACGTGATTTCCGCCACGTCAGATTGACACATTAGAGCTCGTGTTTCAGATTCGAACTCATGCTCATTGAGTCAAACTCGGTGGAGTCGATTAAGATGTCTTTTTTTTTAAATTTTGGGCAGCTTTTGAATGGTTGATGATGTGGCGAACACAATAACTGGATTAGATAACTGAATCTGATGGGAAATCTCTGACTCAATGCTAACCAGATTCTAGGGGTGGGCACGGGTCGGGTTGGGTCGGGTTGATAGCCAACCCGACCCAACCCGCATATAGAACGGGTTGAAAAAATTCAACCCAACCCAACCCATTACATTTTTCAACCCAACCCGACCCAACCCGCAACTCTGCGGGTTGGGTCGGGTTGGGTTGATTGGGTTGGGCTTTTGAAAAAACCCATTTTTATTGTCTAAATAAAAATAAAAAAATAATTAAAAAAAATTAAAAGAAACACAAATACTAAAATTCTTACAACAAATCCAATATTTCAAAATTTAGCAATCAAATTATTAGTACATAACTAATGAAAAAAAAGTACATAAATTTAAAATCTTGTTTAATACAAAACATTAAAGTCCAAAGAGTGAAATTATAAGTCTTCCATACATAGGAAGAGAGTTTTCCCGAAACCATTGCTACACCAACCAATAGGAGTGTAATGAAGATCAGTCCAATGACATCAAAATCCAGATCAATCCAAATTAATGACATCAAAATCTGATGCCAATCTTGAATCTATATAACAATAAAAATAAAAATATTAGGCATATATGATATAACAAATAAATACAAGGAAAATATAAATAGAATAAAAATAAAAATCATAATATAAATATTTACCTGATGTAATTGATTCATAAAATGCCATATCTTCAACCGAAGATGTATCCTCTTCTACGGCAATACGAGAAGAACAAAGCCAATTTTGCCCACATATTAAGCTCTCTACCATTTTAGGACTCAAAGAAGCTCGAAATGGATCAAGAATGCGTCCTCCTGTACTGAATGCAGACTCAGAAGCAACTGTAGATATTGGGATTGAAAGAATGTCTTTGGCTATATTAGACAAAACTTTATACTTCCCACCATTTACCTTCCACCAGTTCAACAAATCAAATGAATCATCAAAGCAATTTTCACAATCATCTAATAAATATTTGTCCACTTCATTTTTCAACTCTACACCATCCTCTTCCAGCTGCTTCTTTTTCCATTTTGAAAGTTTTGCTACCTTGGCTAGTCTATAATCAATAATATCACTTTTTTTCTCTAACTCGGATGGACAAATGACAGCATTAACAGATTGGTTTTGGCTACCACTATCACATCTAGAGTTATTATTTGTGTAAAAATCATACAAAGAAGATAATAAGCCCTTAATCACTTTTATGAGCTCACACACAACATTTTCATCATACAACTCCTCAAAACAAAATTTCACAAAACTCAATTTATAACGCGGATCAAGCACAACAGCAACAATTAACAACTTATTTAGAGTGTTGAGGGAACCCCAATATTTGTCATACTTCTCTTTCATCTTCTTGGCCATTGCACTGAAATAAGAATCATCACTTACTATCAATCCTTTTAAATTTGACTCTATAGAATGCATCTCATGAAAATACAAATGTGATGTAACAGACAAAGAAGCACTAAATTTTTTTGTAATTTCATAGAAATTCTCCAAAAAATTATTCAACACACTTGCATTCACCCAATCTATATGTTCCGGTGGCCCAATCCTTTTTTTTCCACCCTCTTTCTCTTCAAAATAGGATCTATAAAATCCATCATCATCCTCCAATCGTTCAAAAGCTTTTTGATATACAAGAGCACTCTCTAACATCAAATAGGTGGAATTCCACCTAGTAGGAACATCCATCACAACAATACGTTTAGAATCAAGTTTTTCATGCTCAACACATTTTCTAAACCTTACTAATCTAGCCGGTGATGATCTTACATATTTCACAGCATTGCGAATGCTAGAAACAGAATTATTCATCTCTTTCAACCCCTCAGTCACAATCAAATTTATAATATGTGCACAACATCTAACATGAAGGTAATCACCATTCAACACAAGCCCACCCCAATTATTTAGCTTCTTTTTTAAATAAGAAATGACCAAATCATTCGAACTTGCATTATCAACAGTAATTGTAAACACTCTATCAATACCCCATTCAAGCAAGCAAGACTCAATCAATTTTCCAATTGTATCTCCTTTATGATCATCGATCTGGCAAAAGTTTAATATCCTTTTATGAAGTTGCCACTCATCATCAATAAAATGGGCTGTAATAACCATGTAATTCAAATTTTGTATTGAAGTCCAACAATCAGTTGTTATACAAACCCTATACTTATTACGAGCAAACACTTTTTTCAAATTATTCTTCTCATTTAAGTACAACTGATACACATCTCTAGCAACAGTTCTCCTAGAAAAACGATCAAGTTTTGGACAAGCTTTGCTCATAAATTTCCGAAACCCTTCTTTTTCAACAAAACTAAAGGACAATTCATCAATAATTATCATCTCAATGCATGCTTTTCTAATGTCCTCTTTGCTACAAGATATTGCCACAAGATTACTGCCACCACCAGTTGTGTTATCCTCAAACACCAAGGTTTTTTGTTTTAAATCAACTTTCCTATCAGCATAGGCTGTGCATGCTGCCAAGTGATTCCATAAAGTACGGGTCCCAATAAATCTAGAATGATACGCATACACTTTAGAACAGTAGTTACACTTACATTTTGTATCATTCTCTAATTTTGTGTAATGTTCCCATACTTTTGACGCTTTTCCACCTTTTCCATTGCCTGCATTTGTATTAATAGCACTATCAGTTGTACTTTGAGTTGTTGAAGGTGTAGAGATATTAACTCCTGGATTACTGGATGAATTTGCTTCCATCTACAAGGAAAAAATTCCAGGCCAAGAATATTGTTATTATCCTATTAATAATTAACAAATAATCAAAAAAATAACAAATAGTGGTCACAGCAAGCTTAAAGCTCTTTTATTAATACATTTAACCATGTTTGGATACTACAATAAATAAATATGATTAAAATAATTTTATGAAAAAAAAATCCATCGGAGATAGAATACATATGTGAATTTGAGAGCATGACTAGTTAATAGTAATACTGAATATATTTCTGCAGAACAATGCCCAGGAGATGTTTGTCGAAAAGCTTTTTCCCTAAGATTGTAATAATAACAATTATTTTATTTATGTTAATCCGATTGTTGATTAAGCTTGACACCATCATAACAACCAAAATTTGACCAACTTTTATCAATAAAAAAATATTATAAAGCACCAAATCATGAAATCAAATGACCAACTTGTTTCAAAATAATAATAAATTAGTAAAATAGAAAGAAGAAAGAACCTAAGCATGTGACGATGTGTAGTTTGAGCAATTTGAGCAGCTTTTCAAGAAACGTTGAGTTGTGATGTTGTTGTGTTCTATGCGCGAGCAGATGAGCAGCTGCAGTTGTTCTTTAAACAAGAAAATTTGAGTTTAGGGTTCAGAGAAGTTGCTAAATATATATTCATATATACGGGTTGACGGGTCGGGTTGGGTTAAAAATTTACAACCCGACCCAACCCGCAAACAGTGCGGGTTGAAAATTTAACAACCCAACCCGACCCGTAAATTTTATCAACCCAACCCAACCCGCAAAAATTCATACGGGTTGGGTCGGGTTCACGGGTTGGGCGGGTTGGTGCCCACCCCTACCAGATTCCCTGGAGAAATTATAACACTGAGTGAGAGTAGAAAGAAGTAGAGAATCAATATTTCGATGGATTTTATAGAGAGCAGAAAAACGGTGTCCTTTTTGGAGAGTTTGGTTACGTTCTGGAGATAAAAAGCTAATGAGTTGGCTCGGCGATTGAAGTTCGAGAAAGAAATGCATAGACCAGTGACTGACTTGATCAAGGCTACAAAGTTGTCAAGGTAGCTCTGAGTGAGAAAACGTGATCAACAGCTGAGATTGGCGCGTCTTCAGAAGGAAGATCAATGGGAGGTCTCAAGCTGTGAAATGTTTTCCTTGCTGAGTTGAAACCACTCTTCAGATCAAATATTTGTGGGTTCTTTTTCTCCATTCGGAGAAGCTTTAGAGAATACTTCCAATATTGTAACAACAGTTTATAAAGTAGAGTTTCAGCATTGTTGTTGGAAACATCGAGTGGTTGACATTATACAATAGGGCATGAGCCGATAAAAGGAGCTATCAGTAACAGGAGACTTTGAACAAAAGTCAACAGTGTTGGCTTAATAATAATATCTATTTAAATATATTATCGGTTATAAGCTTTAAAGAGTACTTTCAAGTTATATATAAAAATTATTTGGAATCTTTTAGCCTATTCATAATCTTTTCTATATAGCCTTTAAGTTGATGGGTCATTAACAAGCAAAAGTAATTATTTTGGCAAGGCTCAAGACTTTAGTATATATAATGGATTTCATTTACCAACCTCCACAAAAAAGTGATTAAATTACCCTTTACTTAATCTTTTAGAAATATAGAACAATTATTCTTATCATTATCTAGTCATAAAAATGTGAGTAGGAAAATATATCCTAAAGTAAATTTTCTAACATCCGCATATCCAGCAAAATCTAAATTTGAATACCCAATTACCTCAAGATTATCAGAGTACTGATATGTCACTACAAGAAAAATGACCTATTATGATAGGTAAAAACTGTCATCTTAGGGGGTAGATGACGGTTATCCTTACTGTCATTATAGCCAGCGTCAAGAAAAGATGACAGATAAAATCGCGTCACAAGTTGTGATAGATTTTACTTATCATAATTATGTCATACTACTTAGAAGAGGGAAATTATTTTTTATTTTATATTTTCATTTTTTTAGAAATTTTTGGATTGTATTTTTTTTTTTGGGATATCAATTGTGTGTATGACTAGTATTTTCTATCACATTTTTTTGAAAAAATTGATTATTTATTTTATTTATTAATTTAAAATAAAAGTTATGAAATTTAAAATTTAAAATTATTAAAATTATATGAAAGAAAATAAATTACTAAATGCAATTAAATCCAAAACCAATGAACTAAATTAGTGAACTTTATTAACCATAAAAATATCCAAAGTACATTACATTAGTTAATCCATATTCCAAAGTCAAGCCAATAGACAACAAAGGTCAATCCAAAACCAAGCAAAGTACTCTGCATTCAGCAACATCCAGCAACAAACCTACACAAAATGTAGTCTTCTAGCAACAAAATTACAAAATCTAGTCTTCCAGCAGCAAAATCCAGCAGCCCTAAAGCCAAGACATGAAAATTCATCCAGCATCAGACCTATGCAAAATGTAGTACTCTGGCTATTCAATCCACTAACTAATTAATTAATTAATCAAGCAAACTAACTTATGTAATTACACTGAAATGGACGTGGCACACCAGATTAGCAACAATGACAAGTGAGGCAGCAGTTAAAGCCCAAACAACAAGAAAGCCACAAGCCACACCTTTAAGTTCTTTTGATCTTTTGTAGCTGCTGCTACTATTACTACTACTACTACTAATAATAATAATAATAATAAAACCATCATATTAATTTATACAAGTCCCAATATAAGTATATAACTAAACAAAGGGTTCAAGAGTTCCATGTGTTAAAAGTTACAATCATAGAGACCTTTCCGTAATGGAAAAACGAAGATAAAGCTCATGAAAAGTAAATATACCTATTTAGTAATTTAACAACCTCATAAACCAATCATGGAGACATTTCCATTGGCCCGCAAGTAATCAATCATAGCCTTCAGATTATCTTTCTGACAAACAAGCCATCAACTTTGGATGGACCTTAATTACAAGAATAAAGTCCAACAAGATAGGTAATTGATCTCATGAGCAAGATTAAATACAACACCTCATCAAGCTTTGCCATGAATTGTATCAGCTTTGCTTTGTGAATGAATATAATAAGCTTCATATTCCTTCGCTCCTCATAGGTAGAAATGGCCTGCAACAATTAAAGAGCCAAGATTCATTCATGCTTTTTATCAAACACTTGGAGGGAATACAAAAATAATGACTATATCCCCAATTCGAAGGTAGTGAGCATACGGCTACATGCAAGTATATATCAATATGTATATATCTTCTAGGAATTCTCTGCCTTGGAGTTGAAACAATTTGTGGTGCTAGCAAGCTATGTTGTTAATTGGTATAAATTTTTGAATGGTACAAAAGGCCTGAGATTCAAACCATGCTCATATGAGTGCGGAGAGTGGAAATTGAGTAGAAACCACAATACTATTGATATTCTTAGAAGTTCTTTCCATGTGACATTCGTTCAAAATTGTAACTAAGAGCAAAATGTTTAACGGTTTTTAATGTATTGTACACATATGTATCAATCAATATCTTGTAAGATCGAAAAATTGATAACGTTCCCTCAAGACAAATGAAAATGGAAATGAACTAGTCAATACCTGCATTACCCAAAAGAGAAACTCTGATGTAATAATAAATTCTTTGCTCGGTGCAAAAACAGCCACTGGAAACACACATTGGTTGGATGATATTGACATTATTTCCAACACACACAATAGAAACAATACCAATTGCCCACCAAGTGCATGACTCAATGTGCGCCCAGACCTGACACCACTTCCTCCACATGCGACTCGGCCCACAATCACCACTAATTTCAACGAATTAGTGAATTTAACCAATGAAATTGAAAAAAAAAGACTTTGCATCACAGTGAACGAATTTGAGAATTATCTATATATATAGTTCCATGCATCCACAAAAAGTGAAAAAAAAATTAGTTATTAGAAAACCCCAATGATAAAGCAGCCTAGACAATATCCCAACACCCATCACGATTAAATTGGCAGGGATCTTTACAGTCTAAATCAAATTAATTTAACAATAAAACTATAATAATTAAATTCCAAAAAAATCAAATAAATGTTTAAAATTCCATAAATAAAGAAACATAGAAGACCAATCAAATAGATCCAAATTTAACAAGAGCACACCTAGGATTTTCAAGTTTTACACGTACAGGGTTCAAATTTGACAAGAAAACATCTAGGTTTTACAAGATTTAGGTGTGTAGGGTTCGAATTTGACAAGAACACATCTAGGGTTTTTAAATTTACATATATAGGGTTCGAGTTTGACAAGAACATTAAAATTGAAATGGAACACAACACTAGAAATATTATTTACCTGTATTGATCGAACGGTTACAATAGTGGGTGAGCGTGGGTTCTCAGTTAGCGTATTGAAATTCAATAGTAGTAGCACATGCGTTTGGTGGGTATTCCATATAGTTCTCGGTGAGAGCCAAAACTGATAGTGAAATACAAGAGAATGGCCGCAGTGGTTCAGTGCCCATGCAAGGATTTCGGGTGAAAAGGGCTTTGTGAGTGTGAGATTGACGAGAGTGACTGAGCGAGAGACGAGAGTGAGTGAGAGTGCCGACACTTAGGGAAAGAAAATTGGATTAGTGAAAACTGAAGAGGGTTTTGTTTTTATTTAGTTTCAATTTAAACGGTGTCGTTTCTTGTCCAAAGAGAAACTTTTAATCCAAACGGTACTGTTTATTCTTTATTTATTTTTTTATTCATTTTAAAATTTTCAGTCAACCTTGTGAAATAAAGTCAAAATAAAAAAGCTATTTGATGATCAAAATTATATCACAAACTTGTCATTACTTCTTGATAACCAAATAATTTATCATCAGTCTATCATAAGTGCTTGATAGATGAAATTTCTAGCACAAGTATGTCATAAATGAATGACAGAAAAAAAATTTATCATCCATCTATCGTAGTAGTTCTGCAGACCAAAACTGTCACACAGAGGACTGTCATGGTAGGTCATTTTTCTTGTAGTATGTGCCTTCGCAATCCTCAGTCCTTGTAGATACCACATCATTTTTCAACATCCTTTTAGTGTACCAATCCTGAATTACTTTGATATCTACCGAGCATGGCTACTTCATAGGCAAGGTTAAGCCTAGTACACACTTATGCATACATTAGGCCACCAACAACAGAAGCATAAGAAATATTCTTCATTTGTTTTTCTCCAAATTATTTTGTGGCCATTGTTTCTAACAGAATGTTTCCCCTTTAACAATAGGTGCTATAGTAGAAGCACAATCTTTCATTTAACTTTTTCAACATATGCCTTTTGAGATAATCCTAATGTCATTTTCATCCTATCTCTTTGGATTTCTATACCAAGGATACATATGAGGCCTCACTCATATGCTTCATGACAAAGTTTTGGCCAATAAAATGTTTAGTCACATGCGGCAAACCTAAGTCATTCCAAGCAAGCAAGATATCATATAAGACTAAAGACAATAGTTTGCTCCCACTATCCTTAAGGTATATACATTGATTAACAATGTTTTCTGTGAAACCATATAAAGTAACAACATTGTGAAACTTTAAATACCATTGGCTAGAAACCTATTTTAGTCCATATATAGATTTATTTAATATGCAAACCAAATGGCTTTCTTTGCCAATACAAAAACTTTTAGGCTGCTTTATATTTACTTCTTCTTTAAGATCCCCATTTAAGAAAGTGGTTTTCACATCCGCTTGATGTATTTCTAGCCCAAAATGAGCTGCTAAAACCATGATAACTCTAAATGAATCCTTTTTTGAAACTGGAGAAAATGTTTCTTGATAATCTATACCTTATTTTTTAGTAAATCTCTTAGTTACAAGTCTAGCTTCTTGTCATTCTATTTTACCATAGGTATTTCCTTTGGTTTTGTAAATCCATTTATAATCTACAGTTGAATGGCCAAAAGGTAATTGAACGAGAACCAAGACTTTGATTTTAGCCATATATTCCATTTCTTCTATCATTGCATCATGATATAGTTTAGAATTCTCTCCATTCATGGCTTGTGAAAAACGAATTTGGATCTTGATTGAGTTCATGATTAAACTCAAACTTTCGAGGGTATGCTTCACAAAAATTAAATGTTATAGATTTCTTTATTCTTGAAGACTCTTTTAATCTTATTGAGTCACTTTTATTTTGTGAATTTTGAATGATAAAATCTTCATGAAGTGATTGAACTTCAAGAGAAATGGCTTATTACTACAGGAACAAGTTTGTCGACCAAGTCGTCAGCCTAGCATTGTGCTCTATATTCAACAATAAATCAAAGGTTTTCTAGCTATAAACTCCCTTTTGCAACAAAATAGATTCATTGTGAAGGAGTGTCCAACCCGTTTAAAAATTATTTGGCAACAAAAATAAAAGTATTTTGTTGATAAGAATAAAAGTACATTTCATAAAAATATATACTAGCAAAAGCGTTTGTTTGCCAAGATAAATTTTGGCAAGAAAACTACTTTATTTCTTCATGTTGAACATTTTACGATTTTACAATAAATATTTAAATATTTTCAAAAACATATCAATTTAGTCATTAAAATACTGCAATTTTTATTTTGGGAATAATATCATAGTATGAAAAGGAAAACAAATCAAGTTCATTAGGAAAATACCAATTTTTTTCCCAACATGACAATGATAAATTAGAAATATATGTTAGGAAATCTAATAAAAAATCATCAATGTTATTCAAATAATTTAAAAGTTAAAGGCCCAATTAATATATATATATATAATATATGTCACCAACTTTAAGACTCACATGTGATAGCCAAATATAAAAGTGAATTGTCGTCTATCCCAAAAATCTAATGAGTGAAAATTCTTGAAGATCTATAATAACACCTAGTCCATACACCAAGTACCTGTGATATGACATGCACCAGCAGTAGCCAAAAAGATCAAGTAATAACCAATTTGAAAGATTAACAAGTTCAAGATATTCTGAACACATTATCGAAATGAGTAATCATTGAGTAACTGAATTTGTAAAGCACAAAGGTACTCTTTCAGAGGATAAAATTTAATGCATCATAACCTCCAATTGGGACAATCTGAACTCTAATTGATCAATAGTCATTTTTCCTCTTAAAACTCAATATCTGGTGAATCCAATCTACTTTTTTGTAAAGATATGATAACATGCCAATTGTCAGCCTCAGAAGTATCCACACCATGACTTGAAGTTGGGCATGGTCTATTGCGAAGTCCTTGAAAAAATCCTAATTTCTTTCCAAATAGTTCAATATATATTTCCCTTTGGGTTAGTGGTTCTGCTCTTTCATGATCATTTTGTTGCTGTTATTGTAGCTCTACCATTTGATACCTAAAGTTTTGTTAACAAATGAAGGAAGAAAAAAAAAGAATTTTATTAACTAAACTGCTAAAATTTAATCTACTAGTCATGCAATTGAACTCTATTAACACATAAATAAAAATAAATAAACAAAACTTCGTTGTTATACGTATAAATCTTATCATTTGGTATTTCAGATGATAAACTTAACTAAAGCATGAAGGAACAATTAAGGGGAAAAAAAACACAATGGATAAACTTTCATTGATATTATGTAGGTGACAAGAAATAATAAATTAAATATTTTATTACCAATAAACCATCTTAAATGTTTTAAGTGTGCCACCTCATTCACCCAACCTTTTTTCTTGCTGAAATGAGTGATATCATGTCACTCTATTTCACCATCAACTAAGTCATCCTCAAGATAATTAACAAAAGGTCTTGATCTCCCACGATTAGCTTTGATTTTGGTAGATTGAGTCTACATTAGAAAGAAAATATATAATAGTAGAAAATAAGATACAAATGCAAGCATATTGACAACAAGTTGAAAAATTTAATGTTCCTAATGGTTCGCTATTATCAATATAAAAAAAGTTAATATTTCTTTGTACAATAGAATTAATCTTGCTGCAAAAAAACTTTGAAGGAGCACAAAAACATTTTTCTCACTAGTCACAACTTTCTATAATATTTTCATTTTTTGCGAGCGTTTATTGTGGAAAAACTATAACAACAAAACCAGATTTTGCTTTCATTAATCTTGTTGGGCGACAAGAATACTTTTCTCGCAAAAGATAGCAGACGCGAAAAAAAATATTTTGTTGCTATGTAATCTAATCTTCTCGTCTATTCCAAATCATTAAAAATGAAAAATCTATTTAACTATAATGATATAAACTATTTTTTTTCTTGTGAAACATCACTTGAAGCAATAAAGTAAGGTTTGTTGTGGCAGAATTTGTAGCCAATAGTGTGTTTTTCTTGCAGTGGTAGGAAGCATACCAATAGATTCTCTAATTTCCTGAAATTCAATATTTCTAAGAAATTCATTTCCACTTAGTTGAAAGTTTTAAGAAATTTTGCATTTTTAGCTTGAACAATCTTTATAGTGTGCAAAGGACAATAAAACCTATAACCCTTGGATTTTGCTGGATAGCCTATAGAATAATGACTAACTATTCTTAGGTCCAATTTCTTTAATTGATGATTATAGATCATTACCTTAACAGAACAACCCCAAATGCGTAAATGTCTCAAACGAGGTCTCCATCCATTCCAAGTTTAAAAAAGGGTTTTAGAAACAGTCTTGAATGGAACTTTGTTTAAAATATACATAGTGGTTTTTAAGGTTTTGCTCTAGAATTTTAAAGGAAGACTTGAATTACTAATAATACTTCTTACCATGTCCATATGTGTTATGTTTCTCTTTTCCACAACAATATTCTGTTATTGTTAAGTAAAAGATGAAAATGGCGCTTGATTAATAACCAAGATTTGGCCAAACAAAACAAGAACATAAATAAACCAATCAACAGGAGAAAAAACTATGAAGAAGATTTTACGTGGTTCGGTACCAAGGTACCTACATCCACGGCTGAAGAACCCTAAAGGGTGTGAAGCTTTATTGCTTAAGACTGATTACAACGTGACTACAAGTGACAGAGAACAAATCTCTTTCAACCAAGAATCCTAACTCTTAGTATTAGCCACTAAACTTAATCGAAAAGAATGCCAGTGATCAGCCTCTACTCTGTGATTTATACAACTCTTAGTCATAACGAATTTACCACATGTTGGCCCACATAAGCTGACTCACTGTGCCACCTCATCAGTAACTAAACAGAATGTAACTAACTCTTGGCTTCACAAATGATGTGCCAAGCATTGTATATGGTGCAATAATGCCTTCTTCTTCGAGAAATTTTGTAAAAGGACTAGGCATTGGTCCTTTTTCTGTGTCCCTTCCATAGTATTCTCCACCTTATATCAGATCTTACAATTTTCATTTTTCTTTCTTTTTATCTCTTTACTTATAGCTTATAAATCTTAAAGGCATCATGTACTTCTTCTTTATGTTTAAGAAAATAGAGGTACATGTATCTTAAAGGGTCATTTATAAATACGATAAGATATAGATAAGGAATGGAAAAAGGTCTATACATAGTAGTGTGTATAATCTCAGGAATCTCAATGCTCCTCTTGGCACCTTTAATAGTCTTGTTAGTTTGCTTTCCTTTAATACAGTCTATACTAGTACTAAAATTAGTAAAATCAAGAGTTCATAAAACTCCATCATCTGCTATTCTTTTAATTCTCCCTATGAAGATATGTGCGAATCTCATGCGCCAAAGTTTAGAGAAATTCTCATTAATAATATAACACGTAATGCCATTATTTCGTCATGCAAAGTGAACAAATTAGACTCAAATGTAGATATAAATTTAATTTATATAAACCATTAAGTAAAATACCACTACCAGTAATATAATTATTCTTATATATATTGCAAGTTTTATATTCAAAAACAAATTTACATCCTAATGAAACAAAATGAGTAACAAAAATTAAATTTCTTAAAAATGTGGGTATATCATATGTGTTTTCGAGGTCTAAATAAAAACCAGATTTTAAAACTATTATCAAAGATCTATAATTAATCCTAATCCATGCACCAAATACCTAAGATATGACATGCACCAACAGACTAACAAGTTCAAGATACTCTAAAGACATTATCGAAATGAGCGATCATTGAGTAGCTAAATTCATAAAGAGAAAAGGTACTCCTTGAGAAGATAAAACTTGCAGCATCAGAACCTCTAATTGAGACAATCTGAACTCTAGTTGATCAATAGTGTTCTTTGCTCTTGAAACTCAATATCCTGTGAATCCAATCTACTTTGTTATGAAGATATGATACCACATAATCTGTCAACCTTAGAAGTATCCATTGATAAGAATCAATTTCAAATCAACCATAACCAAGACAATGACATTAAGGCAATCATGAACTCTACGAAAGGACAGAATAAATTTTCCTTAAATCATTTTGATGTCAATTTAGCATTTTGCTCAGCCTTAGCTAAAGGCTTACCAAGTTCAAGACTTGTCAACAACAACTAGTATTAGATTCAGCCTAAACTTTCTCTAATCACAATCTTCGTGGGTATAATAGGAAACTTTCCTATGTCAAGCCATAACATAGTTCTAAAACAGTTCCTTATCTTTGTATAAATTGTATAGGATCGTATAAAGAAAAAAGGGAAATTTACAACCATCCACCTGTTTGTTTTGTCTTTTTCAAAAAAATACAAACACTTTTTTTTTCAGCGCGCCAACTGAAGTTTACTTTTTGTTGCATTCTTCCACTTCCGTTTAATTTCCGTTAGCAAATTTAACGGAATGACCTTTTTACCCCTCAAAATTATAATTTAACCCAAAATAAATAGAAATTGGAGATAAATTGGATGGATTTAATTTTTTTCAAAGGTGAATGCTAGAAATTGGAGGAAAATAATGTTTGTTGCTTGCTAAATTTAGAAAATTTGTATTTATTTTTTTTTGTAGGAAAATAGTGTTTGTTACTTGCTAGATTTAGAAAATTCGTATTTATTTTTTTGAAAGAGAAAAAATAAATACAAATTTTCTAAATTTAGCAAGCAACAAACACTATTTTCCTCCAATTTCTAGCATCCACCTTTGAAAAAAATTAAATCCATTCAATTTATCTCCAATTTCCATTTATTTTGGGTTAAATTGTAATTTTGGGGGGTAAAAAAGGTCATTTCGTTAACATTCTGTTAAATCCACTAACGGAAATTAGACGGAAGTGGAAGAATGCAACAAAAAGCAAACTTCAAGTGGCGCGCTGAAAAAAAAAAAGTTTGTGTATTTTTGAAAAAGGCAAAACAAACAGGTGGACGAGTGTAAATTTCCCAAGAAAAAATGTAAAAAGAAATAGCATTTTTTCAGTTATTCAATTTATATCAAATTATTTTTTATGGTATTAGAGCAAATGACTGAAAATTTCGCAGAACCAAAACTCACCATTAAATCTTTTCATCAATGTGCAAGTCTTGTTTCAATTAAACTCACATCAAATAATTATCTTCTATGGAAGTCTCAAGTCCTTCCTTTAATCAAAAGCCTTGAGATGGAACATCAAATTGTAAAAGATAAGACTCCAACAAAGATGGTTACATGAGATGGGAAAGAAATAATAAATCCAGAATTTATCCAATGGATGAATAATGATGGATTATTGATGACGTAGCTTGGAGGGATGATGGATGAAGATGTTCTGAGCTTGATTGTAGAAGGCCAAACTACTTGTGAAATATGGCTCTCCATTGGAGAGAAGATGCTTCCAGCCACCAAGGAAAAAGAATATTGGTTGAAGAACAGCTTTTACTCTCTTAAAAAGGGAGATACGAAGGTTGAAGAATTTCTTAAGAAATTCAAATCATTGTATGACAACTTGATAGAAATTGGGAAACCAATTTCAGATGATGACAAAGTCTTCCAACTTGTACGAACTTTGGGGCCTACGTACACTGATTTCAAGACTGTCGTGCTAACTAAACCTCTATATCCAACCCTAAAGCAGTTTACCCTTACCCTTCATAATCATGAAAAAACCATAATAGTACAAAAGCAAAATGATGTTACGCTTGCTAATCAAAATCAAACATTCTTTGGTGCTAGAGGAAAGGGAAGAAACCAAAGAGGAGGTAGAAATGATGGTCGAGGAAGAGGTTTTGTGTAAAATGGTGGGGGCCCAAACAAAAATGGAAGCCATTCCTATCAAAATGGAAACAAAGACATTAATTTTCAAAAAAAGCCAAGCTGCCCCAAATGCTCAAAAGTCATTAATTTTAAAAAAAAATCAAGTTGCCCCAAATGCTCAAACTGCTTTAAAAAAACAATGCCAACCATCAAGAAAAAGAAGATATCATTATTTGCCAAATATATGGAAAACAAAGGGCCACAATATTGATGTATGTTCGAGCTGGTAGTGAATATCTACATCAAGTGCCATAGGCCCTTGCTGGATGAACTTTAATAAATCAAATGATCAACATTTGTTGTAGACTCGAGGGCTTCTACATACATGGTCAATGATCCAGGTAAACTCGACAAAATTTTTAGTTATAAAGGCCATGATAAGATTTTTGTAGGTAGCGAACAAAAATTTTATATATCACATATCGGACATATTTCTATAAAAAAAATAATAGTGACCCTTTACTACTAAAAGATGTACTTGTTGTCCCTCAATTAAAAAAGAATTTACTATTTGTGGCATAAGTTACTAATGATTTTCATTGTTCTCTTGAATTTGATGCTAACAGTTTTACTATTAAGAATAAACAGAACAAAGTGCTGGCAAAAGCCAATTGTAGTGACAATCTCTATGTTTTGGAGGAAAGCAATCAGAAAGCATTAAATGCAATTAAATGAAATTTTGATACAATAAAACTTTGGCACAAATGGCTTGGACATCCAAGTCTTGAAGTCTAACATATTTTAAAATCAATGAAGGAGATCAGCTTTTCTAGTTGGATTAAAACACCTACTATTTGTGCTTCATGTCAATTAGGAAAAAGTTATAAACTTCCATTTAATTTGTCTAATAAAATATCAGAATTTCCCTTATAAAAAGTTCATTGTGATTTGTGGGGTCCTGCCCCAATTAATTCCAATTAAAACTTTAGATTTTATGTGCTTTTCATTGATGATTGCACTAGATTCTCATGATTATTTCCCTTAAAACATAAATTTGACTTCTTTGATTATTTGTTAAGGTTTCAACATCAACTAGAGAACCAATTGGAAAGGAAAATCAAAATTTTCCAATGTGATGGTCGTGGTGAATTTAGCTCAACAATATTTATTAATCAACAGCAGATTTACAGTATTACAAGACAAATTTCATGCCCCTACACACCAGAGCAAAATAGAGTGACAGAGAGAAAACATCGACATATTTTAGAGACGACACTGACATTAATGTTTCAAGCTCAAATACCTTTGACTCTTTAGGTTGAAGCATTTATAATAGCCACATATCTATTAATCTAATGCCTCTCTCTACTATTTTTATGAAATATCATTATAAAAAGCTTTTCAAAAGGGCTTCTGATTACAAGCAATTAAGAATTTTTGGATGCAGGCCCTTACTTAAAGGATTACAATAAAAATAAATTTGACAAAAAATATCTTCCATTTGTTTTCCTAGGATATAGCCCCATAAAAGGGCTATCGTTGCTTGGATTTGGACACCTAACATGTCTATATATCTAGACATGTGAAAATTTATGAAAGTGTATTTCCTTTTGCTGAATTATCTCCTTTGATGAATTTGCAGGAAAAACTTAGTAGTGAAGAATATCTATCGGTGGAGAAAACAATTTTATGCAAGACAATTTGATTCCATCAAATTCTTCATCTTTTCTTCTACAATGTTGCTTAAAGTCGTGTTAAAAGCCCATAATTGTTGAAAACATGGACATTTCAGAAACTATGATGATGTTAAATTTACCATCTGGAGCTAAAAAATACAACTCTAAAAGCAATAACTCTGAGGATACTGGAGAAAATGTCTCCCACACCAGTAAAGAAATTGCAATACAACCAATAGCCACGCCAGCTCGGCCCCAAAATTTGATTGAAAGCACCAACCATGACTTCTTAAATATATCTAATCAATTTTCCATTGGATTACCAATTCAACCTGTGAATTCATTATCCCGAGTAAAAGTCAACACAAATAATTAGCCTATGACCTCAACCAAAATAACTACAAATACTCACCCAGTGGTCACTAGTCAGAAGTTAAAAAATAACCCCAATTTTGCATTGCAAACATCTATTACTATTGAGCCAAAAACATTGAAGAATGCACTCAAATCTCCTTAATGCGTTACCGCAATGAATGAAAAAGGTTCAAGTCTTAAATCAAAATAACACATGGACTCTTGTTCCTAGACCAAAAAATGCAAATATTATTGGATCCAAATGGGTGTACCGGAATTGTTGTAAATACAACTAAAGCACTCAATTTTGAGATTTTTTTTTTACTTCTATAACAAAAATCATTTTTACATAATTTAATGATAAATATATTCTTATTATAAAATTTTGATAGATGGATGTTAAATTTTCAATTTGAACATTTTTATTGTTGTTGTTTCTAATCAAGCTGTTATTATACCCAAAACATTAAAAGACTAGCTATTGAGGATGATCTCTTTGGTTTTTTAAGAATAATTTTAGGGGAAGGACTATTTAGAGCCTGCAAAAGAAAAAGACGACTGTTAGAGAAGTCAAAAAATAGTGCCGACAATGGCACTCCAAAAATCAAGTTAGTGAATAGTAAAGAGAAGGCTATATTTTTTTTAAACTCAAAATATGCACAAAGAAGAGTTGAAAGAGTAGATGAGATATCCCTTTCTGTTGAGATAGACTTGATTTTATATAGTGGAGTGCTCCCAAGGCATCTTTGGTAGTTTTAAGTATATGGCGAATGGTCGTTGGCTGTTCTCTTCCTCAATATGAGCTTTCTAGTAGTTTCATTATGGAATTCAAATATCTTTGTCCTTCTGAACTCGAGTTTGACTGATGGCATTTCCTCATACGACTATCCTTTTAGGTTGTCTAACAGTTACACATAACCTTATTAGGAAATTGTCCCTTCCATACATCCTTTTATAATGGCAGTTTGTAGGGTTCTTTAAATGGAGCTGAGCTGGCCTAACGAATGGATCTTCTTATGTTGATGTGCCCCAAATATATGTGGAGATCCTCTCATTGTTGTTGTAGTTTCCATGTGACATGTGGCAAATCTGGGCACTAAGTAAGAGACATCTTTTGAATATTTTTAGACATTAGGTTGGCGTACACTATCTCACCCCATTTTTCTCATAATAGCCCCAACCTTTAAACTTCCATTTTATTCGTACCAAGGGCTTACAATCAAAACACTCTCTTATATGTGTATCATCCCTTTATTGGCCTATTCAAATTTACCACCATCAATTATTATTATTATTATTATTATTATTATTATTATTATTATTATTATTATTATTATTTATTACTCCTTTTCATTTCGCATTCATATAGCTTTTAACAAAATTACCTTGTTGATGAAGTAATTGATAACTCATACCACCTCAAAGGGAAAGAATCTTTGGAAAATCGGATCCCTCAAAGATAGGGACGAAATCTGTTAGATGAGAATTTAGGAACCTTCGACATGGAAAATATGGAAACCTTGATTTAAATCGTGATGGGGTCAAAGTCGTCAAACCAACAAGGCTAAAATGTCGAGATGATGCTTATCACCAAGAAAAAATCATGGAAATACTACAAAAATGACTAAAGAAGTTGTCTACAAAGCCACTACACTTACAACACCCCAAAAAATAGGGGAATCACCCCCACTCCAAGAATCATGCCCTATTTTCTTCTTCGTTGAAGTATTTTAAGGTAAAAAAAATCACCATGAAAAAAGTATGATTCAAACTAAAATACTCAGATTTCAATTCCAAAGACACTCTACCGACTTAATCATCAGAGTGGGCTCGCCGAAGACCACCACTTTCAATCCCATTTCACCCTTTTCTTATTTGTTATCGTGTACGTGTTACCTCCATTTGTTGAACTTGGTTCGGTCTTAGGTAGGAAAAAATAGGCATCGACAATTGATGTTAGAAGGAGAGCCTCTACCAACATAGTTTCGAATCAGACATGATGCAATGACAAATGCTACAATCTCTAAGTTCGCAACGGTAACAAGAGAAAGGGCAATCAAAAAATAATGATCCGAATGAAGTGAAGTCACTACCACTAGACTTGTAGAACTCAAGTAAAATCTCAACTCATAGGCTACTTTCTGGTTTGATGGAGTAAGAGTGGGAAAATCAATTTAAAATGGGAAAAAGAATAGAGTAGTGGATGCAAATAATAGAAGACAAAATAAAAAGACCAATTTTGATTCCATTTTAGGCGCACCAAAATGACCACTATGAAGGAGATTCAAAACGAGACGAGGCAACGAAGTTAGGCAGACCAACTATAAGTTAGACACAACTAGAAGAAGGGCACACAGAGGCGTGAATTATTGGGCTTAGTTCTGCGAAGCAAGAAAAGCACACTGATGAAGTTAAAGTTAAGATGGAAATACCGGAGTAGAAAGCTGAACTACAGGAAATGAGGGCCTAAATTCGAGGAATAAGAAAAAATGTTTACAAGGGAGCTAAAGATTAGGAAATGATGGATGTTATGAAGCCACTATTTACGGATAAAATCATGGATACACCGCTGCCCCCAAGGTTCAGGTTGCCACAAGCAGGTGTGTATAGTGGTCAATGGGACCCTACTGACTATTTGGAATCATATAGGTTTTGGATAGAGTTGCATGGAACTTCAAAAGCAATTATGTGCAAAGCATTTTCACTTGCCTTGATGGGATCAGCTAGGCGGTGGTTCAGACAACTCGAGCTAGGGAGTATCAGCTCATTTTTACAGCTTTCAAACAAAATTGTAGCACAATTCATCAAAACAAGGCAATCAAAAAAGCCATTAACCCACTTACTATCAGCTACACAGTGTGCTGATGAAAGTCTTAGGGATTATGTCGTGCATTTCAAAGTAGAGGTGGTACAAGTAGAAGGGTACAGTGATAGAGGGGCATTAACAGCAATAATGATGGGTCTCAAGCCGGGAAAATTTCTTTGGTCACTTTTAAGAAACCCACCTCGTACTTACACCGACCTATTGTGTAAGGCACAAAGATATCAAGTATGCAAGAACTCTGTTCTAACAGTTGGTGGTTATAGAAGATTGCTATACGTTAAAAGAACACGCAAGGAGCACCCGTATGAATGTTGCACCTTACGAAACAAAACTTGACCAACATTTCGTTTATAGTTGAGCCACGTCACCCCATTGAACACCACTAGAGAACATATCCTGATGCACATAAAGAACAAAACTTATCTCAAGTAGCCAAGTCTGCTAATTACCTCATCTGAAAAAAAAAGATTGATCGAGGTATGGTTACTTTCACTAAGATCATGGGAGCGACACCTTAAAATGCTAGGCACTCAAAGAGCAGATTGAAAAATTAATTAGGCAAGGGAAATTGAAGGAGTTCATAGAAGACATTGACATTAAGAAGAAGCCTTGAAAACATGAAGACAACAAAGAAAAAGGGAAAGCTCTAATCTAGATCAAAACCATATTTTGAGGGTTGCCGGCGAAGGGTATGTCATAAAGGGTAATTAAACGCCAAGGTAAATAAGTAATGCATAGTTATTACCCTCAATAGAGCATTTAGGTTGTGCAATATGAGATCACATTCACTGAAGTAGAAGCAGCAAAGGTAAAATTACCCCGCAATGACGAACTAGTAATGACTATGATGGTGGTGAATTACCAAGTACACTGAATTCTGGTGGACAATGGGAGCTCCATTTGACATATTTCACATAAAGACATTTGGGAGGATGAACATTAGTAAGGATAAGCTAAAGTCGATTAAAAAACCTAATAACTCTATGAAATGAGAGTTATCATGGTACTTTTAGACTTAAATCATTATTACTTGGAGAGTAAATGACATGTTTTTATTGCATTTTAGTTTATTTTGAATGAAGAACCATTTTAGTTTATTTTTAATAAATTATGTTATTTTAGAATAATTTTGTGTACTTAGATTGTGTACATAATTGTAGGTGATTGGAAGCTCAAATTTTAAGGAAGAAATGCTGCAGCAATAGGCTTGCAAAAGATGGAAAGAACTTGGCTACAGAAGAATTAAAACAAATCTGGGACAGTACAATTGTTGTAGCTGTTGCTGTAGCAACCATTGCTATAACAATCCTGGAACAACGACAGAGAAAAGTTTGCACGAAATACTCAGAATATTGCGATCTGGAGTTTTCTAATATGGAAGATATGCATCCTAAACTTCCATTTATCCTAATTTTCAACTATAAAAGGAGCACACATTATAAGGAAAATGAGGGCCATCAACTAAGAACAAAACCCGAAAAGAAACAAGAGCAAAACAGAATTCAAGAGCAAGATTTAAGGATGTATCAAGGGAGAATTTGTAGAAATCAATCGGGAGCTCAGTCCTTCTTATTTTTCTTCTGTTTTCTTGTTTACTTTTTAATCATGATGATGTGTTTGATGGTTGAAACTTTGTTCTTTATTTTTCTTTCGTAAATCATTAACTAAATTTATTAGTGGTTGAGTGATAAACAATCTTAATGATTTATTGACTGAATATATGTGTTACTGCATGTTTGCTATAGCATTTTATTTTGATACTATTTCTTTTTATTTATTATTTCAGCTGATCACCCATTTAATTATACAAGCTAGGAAAGAGTCATAAAAGGACCTATTTTAGTGGAACATATTATAACAATACTTAGTTTTAGATTGGGTTTCCTGGATTGAGTTCAACTTGATTCCAAAAGGGTCATACTTAATCTAAAATTAGTGATAAATTAGATATAGGAATTCACATTGTAGGGTAATTAGAACCTAAGTGTGTAATGTTATATCTTATATTGGCATAACAACTGATCACTGTTAGGTTAGATATAGATATAAAATATCCAACATGCGACAACGAAGAATACATAAAGATTCTGCCTAGTGCTATAGCAGATGCTGCAGCAACCAAGCCAAACATTAGAATAATAGTCAAAATTATTAAGTAAGTTTAATCACTCAACTACCATATATTCCCATTGGTTTTTATCCTTGAGTATGACGTGATAATTTACTTTGTTGCATTTTATTTAATGCGTTTTCATTTTAATTAGTATATTAGTTTCATTAATTATTTTATTTTAATTTAGAACAACATTTGCATTGTTAAGACTGCTGTTGCAAATCTAATAACTTCAATATATGTGGAGACGATCTTAAATATTTATCATTATATTACTTGTTGTGCACACTTGCACATTGACACCCATAACATTAGAATTCTCACAACAACACCCTTAATGGGTTTTGGGGGTGAAAGCATCATAGTCTAAGAGGCCATACAATTACCATTTACAATTAGGGAGACACTAGATCAAGTAACATCTATGGTTGATTTCTTGATTGTAGATTGTCTTTATGTTTATAATATGATTATGGAAAGACCTTTCTTAAACTTTATCAAGGTTGTCACGTCGACATATGCTCTAACTATAAAGTTCCTAGATAGAAATAGAGTGGGCACAATCAAGGGAAAACAATGAACTGCCAGAAAAGTTATGCCTTAACTATGAAAAATATCAGCATCAAGGTGGGAGATTTACTAACCTTGACAGTGAAGCATAAGAATTGAGTTCTTCGCCTCATAAGTGAAGTACCACAAAAACAACTAACTATAAAACTAGAGGAGGTAATATGATAGGTGACTATTGATTAAAGCGACACCTCCAAGGTGGTGAAAATAAGGGAAGTGCTAACTCTATGACATGAGAGTTATCATGACACTTTCAGACTTAAATCATTATTAGTTAAATAGTAAATTACTTGTTTTTATTGCATTTTAGTTATACTTTTCATGAGTATCAATTTTAGTTTAGTTTCAATAAATTTTATTGTTTTGGAATAATTTGTGTGCTTAGATTGTGTGCATAATTGTAGTTGATTAGAAGCTCAGATTTTAAGAAAGGAATGATGCTGCAATAGGCTTGCAAAAATAGAAAAAGAACTTGGCTACAGAAGAATTAAAACAAACCTGAAACAGTGCAGTTACTGTAGCATCCGTTGTTGTAGCAATCCTGGAACATTGACAGAGAAGATTGTGATTTGGAATTTCCTAATTTGGAAGATACGCGACTTAGACTTTCGTTTACCCTAATTTTCAGTTATAAAAAAAGCACACACGCAAAGGAAAGAGAGACCGTCAACTAAGAAAAAAACTGAAAAGAAACAAGAAAATAAAAGATCAAAACTAAGGGCTGCAACAAGGAGAATTTTTGGAGATCAATCGAGAAACTTAGTCTTTCTCATTCTTCTCTTGTTTTCTTGTTCACTTTTTAATCATGAGGATGTATTTGATGGCTAAAACACTTTTGCTTATTTTACTTTCGCAAATCATGAACTAATTTAACCGTGGTTAAGTGATAAACAATCTTAATGGTTCCTTGACTGAATTTATATGTTGCTGCATGTTTGCTATAGCATTTACTTAGTTGGAACATATATAAAGCTTATTCTATTCATTATTTCGGCTGACTATCCACTTAATGATACAAGCTAGGAAAGAGCCACAAAAGAGCCTATCTTAGTGGAACATATTAAAGCAATACTTGGTTTTAAATTGGGTTTTTTGAGTTGAGTTTCACTTGATTCCAAAAGGGTCATGCTTAGTCTAAAATTAATGATGAACTAGATATAGAGATTCACATTGTAGGGTAAATAAAACCTAAGCGTGTAATGTTATATCTTATGTTGGCATAACAATTGGTCCTATTAGGTTGCATAGGGAAATAAGACATCCAATAAGCGATAACTGAGGATACAATAGGATTATACCCAGTGCTGTAGCAGATGCTGTAGCAACCGATCATAAAATTAGAAGAAATAGTCAAAACCATTAAGAGAGTTTAATCACTCAACTACTCTAATCCTATTGGTTTTATTCTAGAGTTTGGCGTGGTATTTTGATTTATTTTTTCTAGTTATTGCGTTTTATTTTAATTAGTTTATTAGTTTCATCAATTATCTTGTTTTAATTTAGAACAATCACTGTACTGTTAAATATTGTTGTAGCAATTCTGATAACATCAATCCCTGTAGAGACAAACTTGAATATTCATCATTATATTACTTGTTGTGTACACTTGCACATTGGCACATTAGTGCCAATGTGCAAGTGTACACAACAAGTAATATAATGATGAATATTCAAGATCGTCTCCACAAGGATTGATATTATTAGATTTGCTACAGCAATCTTAATAGTGCAGATTTGTTCTAAATTAAAATAAAACAAGTAATGAAACTAATATAGTAATTAAAATAAAAACACAATAAATAAAATGCAACAAAATAAATTATCACGTCAAACTTAAAGATAAAGCCAATGGGAATATAGAGTAATTGAGTTATTAAACTCTCTTAATGGTTTTGACTATTTTTCTAATGTTTGGCTCAGTTGCTACAGTATCTGCTACAGCACTGGGTAGAATCTTTATATATCCTCAGCTGTCGCATGTTGGATATCTTATATCTATATGCAATCTAACAGTGATCAGTTGTTATGCCAACATAAGATATAGCATTACAAGCTTATGTTCCAATTACCCTACAAGGTGAATCTCTAAATCTAGTTCATCACCAATCTTAGATCAAGCATGACACTTTTGGACTCAAGTAAAACTCAATCCAGGAAACCCAATCTAAGACCAACTATTTCTCTGGGATGTTCCACGAAGAGAGGCCCTTTTGTAGCTTTTCCTTAGCTAGTATCATTAAATGGGTGATCAGCCGAAATAATGAATAAAAATAAATACTATCAAAACAAAATGCTACAGCAAATATGCAGCAACTCATATTTTCAGTCAATAAACCATCAAGATTATTTATCACTCAACTACAAATAAATTTAGTTCATGATTTGCAAAAGCAAAATAAAGAACAAAGTTTCAACCATCAAACATGTCCCCATAAATAAAAAGTAAACAAGAAAACAAGAGAAGAATAAAAGGGATTGAGCTCCTAATTGATTTCTGCAAATTCTCCTCTTGTGCAGCCCTTAATCCCTCTTTTCCTTATGATGTGTGCTTCTTTTATTGTTCAAAATTAAGATAAACAGAAGCCTAGGTCACACATAAGTCAGATTAGGAAACTGCAGATCGCAATTCTTCAATTATCCCGCGCAGAATTTTCTCTATCGTTATTCCAGGATTGCTACAACAATGGTTACTACAGCAATGGTTGCTACAGCAATAATTACAGCAACTGTACTGTTCCAGATTTGTTTCAATTCTTTTGTAGGCAAGTTTTTTTTCATCTTTTGCAAGCCTATTGCATCAACATTCCCTCCTTGAAATTTGGATTTTCGGATACCTACAATTATGCATATGATTTAGCACACAAATTATTCTAAATCAAACAAAATTTATTATGAATAAACTAAGATGAATGTTTATGCAAAATATAATAAAAATGCAATTAAAATACATTATTTACTCTCTAAGTATTATTGATTTAAGTCTAAAAGTGTCATGATAACTCTTATTTCATAGAGTTATTAAATAGTTTTCCGCTTCTCAGAATAGATTAGTTAGCTAACTTAACTATTGGGTTTGCAAAATTTTATAGATGCCTTTTCAAGTTGTAAGCAAATATAAATGTCCCCAGCAGACCAGGAGCAAACAACCTTCATAATGAATTAAGAGTTGTTTTGTTATCGCATGATGCCTTTTAGATTAAAAAACACGGGAGCCACCTACCAACGCCTTGTGAACGCCATGTTTAAAGATCATATTGGGAAAATGATGGAGGTCTACATGGACGATATGCTTGTCAAAAGTCATATAGGTGATCATGTACACCACCTTAAAGAGGCATTTATGATCCTTCGAGAATACCAGACGAAACTGAACTAAACAAATGTGCATTTCTAGTGACCTCAGGTAAGTTTCTTGGTTATTTAGTCCATAACTGAAGGATTGATGCCAACCTTACCAAGGTGTGCATAATTTTAGAGATAAAATCCCTCTCTAATAAGAAGGAAGTACAAAGTCCAATGGAAAGATTGTCTGTTTTTAGTCGTTTCATTTTGCGGTTGACTAAGAAATGCACCCCTCTATTTAAAACTCTTTGGGCTACTAATGACTTCACCTAGAGCAATGAATGTGAGATTTAGCTGCGTAAAGCAGTTTTATTTCGCAGTTGACGAACAAAGCACCCCTCTATTAAAAACTCTTAGGGGTACTAATAACTTTAACTGAAGCAATGAATGTGAGATGACCTTTGAGGTATTAAAAAAGTACCTCATACATACTCTAACTTTGGCAAAACCATTTGAGAGTAAGGAGTTGGAGTTATATCTAGTCGTATTAGAGGCAGTTGTAAATGTCGCATTGTTGAGAAGTGAAAGGATGCCCAATTTCCCATTTATTAAATTAGCTATGCATTTGTTGGAGTTGAATCCCGCTACCTAGATTTAGAGAAACTATCACTAGGTAGGTAGTATCAGCCAAAAAATTATGGCCATACTTTTTAGCCCACAATATCAAAGTCCTAATCGACACTCTACTCATGAAAGTACTAAGGAGATCCAACATTTCCGAGAGGATGGTACAATTGGCAATAGAATGATGTGAGTTCAACATCAAGTATATCCCTAACAAGGCGATTAAAAGGTAAGCAGTTGCAGACTTCAGGGCCGAATTCACTACACCACTCCAAGTAAGAGAAATAGAGCCCTATGTTTGAAATTTATGTATTAATAGATCACTAAATTCCTATGGGAGTGGAGCAGGACTAGTATTAATCACACCTGAAAGAAACCAGTTAGCTTATTCTTTGAAGTTGTCTCTTAGAAAATTACTAAACAGTCTCTTATAGCTTTATTTATGATAGCAGTAGCATTCGTAGAATATTATAAGGAATCCAATCATGGAATATGGCTGTGAAATTTTGTCATGGGGCTACGTGTAATAGATGGAGTTGACAGACTACTCGAGTTATTCTTTGACAATAGGTCAATAGTTCTGCATTTTGTATTCATGTTTGACATGTATTTTGCACAAAACTCTAATGCTTCTTCCACAATATAACTCTTTACTATACAACCCTCAGGACAATTGCAGCTCCGAACATAACCTTTAAGAGTTTTCATGTATCTCTTGAAAGGATACATCCATTGAAGGCAAATTGGGCCATATAATCTAATTTCATTTACTACATGCATCATCAAGTGTACCATAATGTCAAAGAAAGAAGGAGGAAAATATTTTTCTAACAAGCACAAAGTCACGAAATGTTTTGCCAGATCATAATTTTTTTAACATGCTTTGGTAAGACACACCAAATGGCAATAGGAAAAAGTTGTTACATAAGAACATGACAGTCATGTGACTTAAGACTCTAAAGTTTAAGATCCTTCATTAATACAAGATTTTTAATGTTTAAGGAATACCTAGCTGGAACCTTAATACATTTCAAAGCTTTGCAGAACCTTGTCTTTTCATCTCTAGTTAATGTTATAACAATCCGTGGGAAGGAATGGGCGCTTGTTCTTTTATAAAATTGGTGCTAATTCATCTGTAATTTTCATTTCCACAAGATCATTTCTTGGCTTAAGACCATCTTTGGTCTTTCCCAAAATATAGAGCATTGTTCCATAAATGCTCTCACACACATTCTTTTCAATGTGCATAATATCTAATTGATGACGTACAAGTAAATGCTTCTAATACTCGAAATTATAGAATATAGATTTTTTTCCACCAAATGCGATCATTATTTTTGGAACTTTTGCATTTTTTAGAGTTTTCTTCCCTTATTTATAATCAATAGACTCAACCAGCCACAAGACACCTTCCTTATCCAACAATTTCAGAGCAAACTCTCTCTATTGCGTGTCAAAGGCTTTTTCTTGGTCTCGAAATTTAAGACCATGAGGAAGCCAACAACGGGGACCGATATATGTTTTTCTTGTCACTGTGTTTAACTCTATATTTAGTGGTGTCTATTCCACAATATAGATAGGCTTTATATCTTTCAACAGTTCAATCAGCTAGATGTCCATATGCTGAAAAGTCATTTAAAGTCCATAATAACACAACCTGAAAATTAAAGAACTCCTTTTTGTAGGCATCATAAGCCTACACCCCAACTTCTCTCAAAGTTTGTAAATCTTCTATCAAAGGTGTCAAGTACACATCGAGGTCGTTGCCCTGTTGTTGAGGACTAGAAATCAGTAGGTACAATATCATGAATTTTCGTTTCATACACAACCATGGAAGAAGATTTCATGTTATAAGAATAACTGGCCAACAATTATATGTACTACTAAGAAAGCTCTGTAGATTTATTCCATCAGTCGCTAAGGCAAGGCAAAGATTTATAGGATCAAAGGCAAATGTAGGTCATTTGTTATCTACTAATTTTCATGATGGCGAGTCTGTCGGATGTTGGAGTTTATCATTATCGACTCCCTCATTTGCATGCCAAGTCAAGTCCTTGGCAGTTTCTAAGGACTGAAACATGCATTTAAATCTAGGTATGGGCAGAAAATACCTTGAAACCTTTGCAGGAACCCCTTTCCTATATTGGTCAACACTACCATTTTTTTCCATCTAGATAAACCACAACTAAGACAGTCAGATAGCCCTTTATATTCTTTTTTGTAAAGTATGCAATCATTTGGGTAAGCATGTATTTTCATATATTCTAAGCCTAAAGCGGACATTATCTTTTTGGCCTCATACATAGACACAAGAATTTCATTACTTTCAGGCAGCAACTTGACTACAAGACCTAATAACTCGATAAAACTTATGTCAGACCACCTAAATTTACCCCTTATATTGAACAAGCTAATCAAAGTGCCTAACTTAGTGAAATTTTTGCATCCCGAGTACAAAGGCTTCTTGGCCTGTTCTAAAAGTTCTTTAAATGCTTTAGGATCTGCAGCACAATCCTTATAAGCATCGTTAACCTATCTATTGTGTTACCATCATCATACTCCATAAACTCAAATATAACATCTACATATATATTAGGAAGTGGTGTGTTATTGATATTTTCCCATGCCAACTCCAGGTTGTGTAAGAAACATCAAAACCATAAAAATACAAATGTTCACGAACAACCTTATGTGTACGAAAGGATATATTCATACATTTAGTACACAGACGTTTAATGACACTACTGCCTTCAGAATTACCAACAGTAAACTATAAATTCTTCAAACCCATCTTCATACTCACTTGACATTTTACTACAATGAACCCAAGAATCATCCATTTTTAGTTTCAATTAGTTTTGATCTTGACACATTAAGGAGGTTACAAATAAATAAAAAATTAGAATATATTATCAATACATATAAGCAAAGTACAAATTAACACCACTTTAAATACACTTACTGCAACATAAACATAACAAAAAATTTTGACCCACACATTATAGTGGTCACAGCATAAAATACTAGTAAATAAACACATTACAGTAGTAAATAAACACAACACCAAAATCAAGCCCAATACAACTTCAAGTCATGTTATCATATAAAGGACCATAATATTAAATTTCTTTCATGCAACTATAAATTAACTAACGAACTCAAACTCTAAAATAAAGAAGTGCAACTTATTTATTAAATCAAATTAATTCCTCTAAAGCAAACTATTCCAACAAAAGAGATGCAGCAAAATATTCAACAAGAGAGGTGGCAGCAAGCTGTTCCAACAAAAACATAGGATCAACTTTCACATAAGGAAAGATATTTTCAACAAATTTATTGCAAAAACAGTACTGCTACTTCATCATTTCCTAATAACCCCAAACTTCAATGAAAAAATAACCTTAAATATGCAAATTTACCACAATAAGCAAATTATTTGGCTCTTGGTCCTACTACTAGTAGTATTACTGCTGTTAAATAATTACCCATTTTCTCTAATCCTTCATCTCCAAAATTTACTTCACACCTGCTACTGCTATTGTTGTGCTACTACTACTGCTAACCCTAACAAACTGATATCCTTTGCACTCTTTCAACAAATTAACTAATCAATTTTTTTAATTAAGTTTTTTTGTTAGATTATTTATAGAATTAATCGATTTAACTTAGATTTGTGAAAAATAAACAACATGCAAAATGAAGACATAATAGAAATCATACCAAGGGCTTTGATAAAATTATGATGAGGAAGATAGCAAGATGTGGATAGAAAAACGATGGCAAGGAACATGATGGTGATGATGACGATGGCGATACCACGAAATGCACTTTCATTCAATCAATTTCACAATGCAATCGGTAACTAATACGTTAGAAAGACGATGGCCGAGATTCCGATGAGATGCCGACGGAAAGGAAGTCAGTCTGAGAGATTAAGAGAAGTCAAAATTGAGGGTTTTAGCCTTAGCCTACTTTCTGTATGTTCATGAATTGTATGTTGATACGTATAAAAACAATTAGGGATTCAAGGCTATCTCAGCACTAAAACGAAGTGTTCAAGTTTTTAAATTTTATTTTACAATAAAAAGTTCTCAAAATTTAATATTTCAAATTTATGTGCAAAACGTTGTCGTTCCAACTTAACTAAAATGACGACATTTCTTCATTCACGTAATATTTTATTCTAAATTATACCTAAAATTTTGATTAAAAAAAACAGCAAAATCAAGTCAATGTGAAAATTCGATCATGAATTATTGACGTTTAAATTTCTATCACAAAGACATCATATATTCTTGACATAATTTGTTTCTATCAGGAGTCCATCACCAATCAGTTAAGAATACATGATAAACAAAAAATCTATCACAACTCTATCATGTTTTTATGACCTATGCCCTTTTTTCTCAGAATCTGTCACAAAATGTCTGTCATCTATTGCTAAATTTCTTGTAGTGTACAAAGACTACAAGTCCTCAATTAGTGGTGTTAAGTACACATCCATGTTGTTATCTAGTCGTTGTGGTTTGGAAATCAACAATGAAAACATCATGAATTTCTTTTTCATACACAACCATGGAGGAAGATTGTAAGTTATAAGGACAACTAGCCAACAACTGTAGTGAACTGTGTGGATTGATTCCATTAGCCGAAAGTGCAAGATTGAGATTTATATACTCAAAAGCAAAATCAGGCCACTTGTCATCCGCTAACTTTCAAGTCAGGTAGTCAGTCAAATGACGAATCTTACATCAATCTCTCTTTCATTTGCGAGCCAAATTAAGTCATTAGGAGTTTGTGGTGATTGGAACATTCACTTAAATCTAGGAATAAGTGAAAAATACCATGAAACTTTGGCAGGAATTCCTTTCCTATATTTATACTTTTAACCATCTTTTTTCTCTATCAAGGTACTCTACAAGTAGGACATCCTTCTGGTATAATATGTAATCATTTAGGCTTATATAAGGATAGGTGTTTGGTTCGGTTTAACCTATAGAACCCAAATAGTTTGAGAATTAGAACTCGTTGCCCAAACTAAAATTAAAACCTATTTGGGTCAACAATAATACATACATACATACATATATATACATGTGTGTGTGTGTGTGTGTATAAATGAACAGAAACCTCTCTTCTCTCATCTCACGCACGTAGAGCAACCAAAAATCCATAACTGATTCCTCTCTTCTCTTCTTCTGCTTTTTCAAGCAGCACAAGCACAAGTGCATAAGTACACATGCTACCAACGGCCACAGTCACGGCATTGCTCCCTCACTTTTACAGCCTCACTCACACACACTGGTAGTGTCGTTAAGGTGCACCAAATTTAAAACCTTACCACTAATATAAATAATTAGTACAGAACGAGTAAGGATCGATCCCACAGAGACTATGCTAGTTATATTTATTATTAACTCCAAAGCAAGATTTAAAATAAAATAATAGTAATAGTAATAATAATATAAATTAGTCTAACTAAAGAAAATACCAATTAAAAATAAAAGAGGGGTTTATGAATTTTTAACTAAATAGTAAGAAATAGAGAAATTAAAATTACGAACAAGAATTTAATAAAAACTCTAATTAAAGGAGAAAGAAATAATAATGATGAAAACTTTGGTTAAAGGATCATTCGCCACCACCAAACATGCACATAATATATCAATTTTATTATCAATTTATATTGAAACTATCAACCATAGACAGCAATAAGCTCTGTTAGTCTCAATCTTTCCTTAGTGTGTCGTTAGGTAAAATAAGCTCTTCACCTAATCTCTAACCATTAAATAATTTAAAATAAGCTCTTTAAATTTAAGATAATGGAAGCATTAAACAAAGAAAGATATTAGATTGATTTAGGCAATAAACACACAAGCTCGGATTATTTAACCTAGGTTATGTTCTCCAATTGAAATCATTAATTCCAACCTGCTACTAATGATTAAAATATCAAGACAATTACGGATCAAGAATTTTAATCTAGCAATAAAATCTATTCAAGTTCTATCTAATTGGCCACTTAAATCAAACAAGAATAAACCATGAACATTAATTATAGAAGAACATAAACAATCTCAATTAAATAAATTGAATGATAGAATTTAAATTTAATTGCATAGCATGTTTAGGGTTTTGAATTCACCCTCAACCAAATAAAATTTAGCCTAACATAATTGAATTGGGAATATGAAAATTGATAAGACCAGTCATGGAAATTAATTCAAGCGGCTGCCTTTTTCTTCAATTGAATTCCGGCTGCTGATTTTTTTCTTCTTCTTGCCGAATTGGATCAGTTTTGCTCCAAACCTGCAGCTGCTGCTCTTCTCTTCTCCCGATTCTCTCTTTTTTTTTTCCCTAGCAGCTCTCCTTTTATAATGCTCTAAATCCTCTCACGAAAAGGATTAAAAACAAAAGTAAAGCCGCCACTTTCTAAAACCAAAGTTTGGCTTTTATATTTAGTCTTCAAATGGACCCCACCGACTTTTCCAACTCTTAAGCCAAAGGCCAAGCCTTTTAATTTGCTTTGGCTTCCCTCACGTGCACTCTTTAATTTGGCTAATATTTCTCATGTCCTTTAGCTAATAATTCAGTCAATCAATTTAATTGTTTCTTCTTCTCCTTTCAACTTTATCACCACGGCAGCGAGCATCAACAATCTTTAACTCTCTCTAGCTTTGATCCCTTTAAGCACAAATTATTCCCAAAATGCACCTAAAATAACAAAATATAAAAATTAACATAAAATTAACATAATAAAATATAATTTACTAAATTAAAAATTAACTAAAATAACTAGAATATTGAAGACCAAAACAAGAAAAAGATAGAGAAATTAATAGCAAAATATATGAAAAATATGCACTTATCACACACCTACATGCTATCAATGCCTGACGCTATCGCCTATCAGTTTCGTTCTAAAGTTGCAACTTCTAGCTCGATTATCGTCTCTTCCATTTCTACCAACTGCCGTCGCTGACTTGCTTTCAATCCATCAAGATTACTTATTATTATTATTACAAACAATTGATTTTACATTATTTTTATGTAAGTAATGTAATGATAATTTATGATTGGCAATATGTAGATTGTGGCTTTGACAAATTTGACGCTAGCCAATAATTTAATAAATTAGGGTTTGTAACAGTCTAAATTTGATTTAGAAACACCTGTAGTTACATAATAATATTGGAAAAAATAAAAATAAAAATAAAAAAGGAAATATGCATAGTAGAGTCAATGAAATTGAATTGCTTTGATGAAAAAAAAAGAGACAAAAGTATGGACTTATAGTGTTACGGAAATATGTTCTTTTAATGGTTATTATTTTTTTAATTTTCCATAAATATTTATAATATTTATACGCTGAATTTTTCAGTAATGAATTGGACTTTGCTAATTCACTAAAAAGCGATTTTAGGCTAGATAGTTGCTTTACTTATGTGATTTGTAAATTTCAAATTGTTTCACGGGTTCTCATTTGCACCAAGATATTAATTTTTTTTTCAAGCTTTCTTTGTACTGTTATGTTTATACTATAGATTGATTTTAGATCTCTGATGCTATGGATTTATGATTTCTGGATTAAAATGTGTAGAGTGACTAAAGTGCTACAAATAACATATTTACATTATTGTTATTGTACTACAAAAGACAATTTGATAGCATTTCTTAAGTGTTACATAATGAGTATTGACAAAAATTATCTACCACAACGAAAACTAAATATGCAGCTTTTATTATATGCTACAGAATTAAAATTTATGGCATTCTATAATTGCTACTAAAAAGGAATACTTTTGGTAACATGGGCTAACATAGCACTTTGTAAAATGTTACAGTTTACTTTTAGTAACACTTTTCACATGTTACTATATCTTAGTTTTGTTGTAGTGAGTGCAAACTATATCATAGACAAATTATCTAATAGAGAATGGAATATCAACCCCGGTTTTTTAAGTACCCCATTAGAGTCATTTGCTGTAATCCAATCGAGTCTCCAACTTGGAAGAATTTATCTCTTTGATTTAGATCCTAGTGTAATTATTAGCACAATCAATCCAAACTCTCCCATATGTACATATATGGTTTCTTCCCAAAAACTAAATGGCCTTAGCAAGTGTCCCAATCACCTACAGCGGTATGCATATAAACCAATACACTGGAATTGAACATAATGATGGCCAAACACGTGTAAATTCATTAAGACATATTTGGGTTGTATTCTAAATTTTGAGAGGCCTTTTTTTCTTAAATATCAAATTTACTAAAATCACATTGGGAAAAACTCCCCAGTAGAAGAGTTCACTGATAATTGATTAGCAAAACACTGCCCATATTTTAGCCATATCTATGGGTTTAATAAAATTTTCCTAAATATAAATTGTAAAGCACTTGAGACTATGCTACCTTTTTCAAGTATTGAAATGTTGTAGCACAAAAGAAATGATATAAATATAGAATAAAAAAATCATCCACAGCAACAGATTCCTCGCCAAGTCTGCTAATGAAAATATATATACAAGGAAACAAAAAATCTAAACAGTTAGTACTTAGCGGATCGAATGCATCAACAATAGGGTCTTCGCTTCTTTGGCTAAAAGAGTAGTCTGAAAGTAAGGAAAGGACGAGGGGGTCAAAATGGAGAAGTGGGATGATAGACCAGTAATATTAATATTATCATCTTTGTTGCTGTTGTTGAGGTTTTCCATTAACACATCGATAACGGCTCTGATCGAAATCATTGATGCTGGATTAGTCCTACACTTGCTTCTCTCTACAAGTACAACCCCATTCATTTGATCCTTTCTCCTCCATTTCCTTTGCCTTGCTTTCACTCTGTCACTCACCGTGAGTTGTTTCTTTCTGTTATAGGGTTTTATTAAAGTGAAATCAATGAAATATCACTATATATATATATATATGCATGGCTAGTGTACATCGAAACACAACACATATGCATATACATGCCAAGTGCATGCCTAGAGACACAAACACTAGTTTGAGTGTGTGGGTGTGTGTGTATTTGGCCTATAACGAGTCTGATTTACTATTTTAAATATTTTAACTTTGTTCTCCTCTTTAACATATATAATTATAGTCAATATTTAACATATTGACTTTATTATTTTAATATTTTTTTTATCTCCTAGTTTGACTCTTTCTTCATGTAATTAGTTTGTATTCAAATTGCATTCTTATCTTATGTTTTAAAGTATTTTAGGGTTTTAGTTTCTTCAGTTTCCATCAAATATTCTCTAATATGGTATCAGAGCTTCTTCTTCTTTGTTTCCAACAAACCGAATGACCGATCAAAACAATCCCACCAACACTTCGAATCAAGCAATCACCACTACCACTTCGGTAAATCCTACCACTCTTCACACTAATGAATTTCAATTTATTACCATAAATATATCCACTCTTGCTCCACTACTTAAACTCACCACCATCAACTATGTTTCTTGGAAACTTCAGTTCCAAACTCTTTTCATTGGATATGATTTTTTAGGTTATGTAGATGGCTCCAAACCTTGTAAACCTGAAACTCTAATAGTAAATAATGCAACAACACCCAACTCTAGCCTATAATATTTGGATTCGTCAAGATCAGCTCATCCTAAATGCCCTTGTTGGCTCTCTCTCTCCCCCACAATTATTCCTCTTGCTGCCAGAGCCAACACTTCACAGGAAGCATGGTTCATACTTGCCAATACCTATTCCACACCCTCTCATGGAAGGATTTAAGCAACTCAAAAATATTTTCAAAAATTATACCAAAAGTGCCTCAAATATTACTAACTTTCTTCAATTTGTTAAAGCTCGTTCAGATGAAGTTAACCTCCATGCTCATTGTCCCGTAACATGTTTATTAATTATCATGATTGATGGTTCTCTAGGAGGGGTTATTCAAACCATAACTAAATTGCTTCTAATTTTATTGTGCTGATAAGTAATAATCCCACCCTGTATATTTAGTAGGACCCCAGAAATAAGAGTGCGAAAGAGATAGAGTGCAAGGTACAAACACACAAATATATAGAAATTCTCAAGTGCAGTATATGTGTGTGTATATATATATATATAATGGCATTTTAAATTGCAGAAAAGTCTGGAAAAATGCATAAATCATGCGGTTTAAGTGCTTTAAGTTTTAAGCCTTTAAAACTCCACGGTTTTAAAACTTTCCAAAACTTTTTTCATACTTTAAGATCTTGGACCAGAAACTACGAATATATAGAAATGTGTGTGTGTGTGTGTGTGTGTGTGTGTGTGTGTACTCCAATATGGGATTCCCAGATTAGAACAACACTCGGGAATCATTTGGGGGTCGTTGGATTGAAATCTAACAGCCCCCAATTTTTTTTTTTTTTTTGGTTGGCTATACATGATGGGCTCCACCATGTGCAGCCAATAAATAATTCTAAGATGCTGTTCTAATTTGGGATTCCCGGACTGAAACAACACCCTATATATATATATATATGATGGGCTCCACCATGTGAAGCCAATAAATAATTCTGAGATGCTGTTCTAATTTAGGATTCCCGGACTGAAACAACACCCTATATATATATATAATGCATATTTACAGAGTAATGTTATATATTAGCATCCGAATTGATACTTTATATATATTATTAGAAGGAAAATTTTTTAATGCAGTATGAATTTTCACAGTATTGATAATGAGTTTTTTAATTACTCATTGAATTTAAGGGTGATGACCTCCACCTTAATTTCAATTAAGAAAAAAGAACACCTATTCTCCAAGGTTTGGGAAAATTGTCTCAAAAACACCCAAGCTTTCAATAAAAGACATCAAAACTCCCTTTTTGACCATAATGTCCTTTGACACAATAAGCCCAAAAAATTGATCTCAAAATTTTATAATAAATAGAAATATGGTATTAAAATAAATGCAATAATATATGCATTTTACAAAAAATTTAATATTTAAAAATATTTTTGTATTTTACAACCTATTAGACGTATTTATTATATTAAAGTAATATTTAAAAATAAATAAATTAAAATTAAAATTAAAATTAAAATTACTTTGAATATTATGCAAAAAACAATTTTAATATCATCAATAGGGAGATATTTTATTAATTGTAAAATCTATTTAACCCAAAGATTTATTTAAAATCTTTATAATAAATACAAATATGTTATTAAAATAAATATAATAACTTAAAATTTTTATATTATTTTAAATGTTAAAAATAATTTAATTTATTAGTCCATTGATAGATTATATTATTTATATTAAATTTTTATCAATTAAAAACCTTAAAGTTATTTTTTTTAAATCACTGTATTCAAAGGTACTATAGTTAAAAATGAGTCTTGATGTCATTTTTTGAAAATTTGGGGGTTTTTGTGACCATGCCTCCACACTTTTAGGGTGCAAGTATAATTTTCCCTTTAATTACTAGTTATATGAATAATCAGTAACTACCTTATCTTTTTAGTCTTTTGAAAAAAAAATATTTCTTTAATTTTTTGTACTTTTTTTAAGAATATACTAATCTGGTGAAGATAATTTATATAAATTGAAATATAATTTTTTTAACTTAAATTGTTTTTTCAAATTTTTCTTGTACGTTTTCTTTTTAATGTCAACTATATGAAAACTTGATAGATTTTATTTTTAGATATTGTAATTTAAAAACATAGCACTAAATTAATGCATTTGTAAGAAAATTATGAAGAATTGACATATGAGAATTGGTTTATGCATGTAATCTCTAATACAAATATAATATTGCAGTATATTAGCATAACTTATTTTGTTTATATTTGAATAGAGAAAATTAAAAGAGTTGTGATTTATTAGATTACTATCACATAAAAAGATATAACCTTCTTTAATCAGTAACACATCTCAATCTAACCTATTTTAACTGGCAAAATTATTTTCATCGAATAAATTCTGATATTTTATTTAATTTTAATTAACTACAATGAACCATCGGTTCTCATCCAATGTTTACTTTTATCCCGTTATTGATATTGATTTTACTTAATTTTAATTCACTACAGAGAACTATTGGATCTCATCCAACAATTAACTTTTAACCCATTATTGATTTGAAGTTTTAGCCCAGCCTATAGAAGGACCCTAGTAGTAACATATATTAATTTTGAAATGCATACTTGGATTGATGATAAACATTGTTTTGCAAAGATGATAATCTTTAATCTACCTCCTAAAAGTGTGAAAATATCAATTTAACTATACCCGTCTATCATTAAGAAGACAAAAAGGAAATATTATTAACATGCCTCCCATTTTCTCTCATCTTTTAAATAAAAATGAAGATAAATTGAAAATTTCACACATTTTAAAGGTAAATTAAGAATTGTCATTCTAGTAAGAGGACATAAAAATTCTTCTCCTTTAATAATTCTTCTTTTTCCAAAAATATCCAAGATATTACAGCTCATCTAAATCATTCATATATTGCTCTAATTCCCAAGACTGCTAAGCGAATAAAGACCAATAAATTTGACCTATTGACCTTTGTAATGTTATCTATAAACCATATCTAATAGATTAAAACAAATTCTCCATCAAATTATTTCCCCAACTCAAATTGCATTCATATCAAACCGGCTAAGCACTAACAACAATATTATTAGATATGAGTTTGCACGAAATTAGACTTAGCAAAAGGGCAGAAGAATGGCTTATTAGTTATAAAGCTTGACATAAGTAAGGCTTATGATAGAGTTGTCTTTCTTGAAGCAAGCTATGGAGAGGTTGGTCTTTTCGGATAAATGGGTGGCTTTGATCACGAACTGTGCTACTATCCCCACTTTCTCTGTTATTATAAATGGGATTGCTAAAGGGTTAAATCAGCCTGGAAGAGGCCTTCGACAGGGATTCCCCTACCCCTCTACCTGTTCATTATATGTACAGATGTCCAGAGGTGTTTTCAACTCTTTTGTTGCAGGGAGAAAGGCAACGCCAGATTCATTGGTTGAGATCTTCTAGAGACGTCACTATTTCCCACCTTCTTTTTGCTGTTGATAGCCTTGTATTCACAAGGGCTTCTACTGAAGTGTGCAAGCATTTGAAGTCAATCTAACCATTTTTTTCCCCCTTACTGTGACACCTTTTTTCTTCATCAAGTGTGCATATATAAAAGTTGCTGAGTAAAAAATCTTCGTAAATGGAGCTAAGAAATACACCCTTGCATTCATATGTAATAATGCCAGTAAGATGATAAGGTCTTTAACTGAACAGAGTCAAACACAATAATTTATAACACCTGGTGGTGATGACGCAACGAGAAGTTGCGGATCACATCCCTTCTTAGGTCTTTGATTTATTTCCCACAGAAGACAGAACAAGATGGGATTTTATTTCACATGTCACCAGTAACTCTGACAATATCAGAGAAACAGAGACTGAAAAGGAGCATGAGATCAACGAGCCATGGTTGATCCCCATACTAAGACTTGATAGCTTCTTATAAATTAATAATCTTACTGCTTCTTGGCATGCCTGTCATAAAAGGCTTTCATCCTCCCAAGGCCATCTTCAAGAGCTGAAGGCTCAACGGCAAAAGTTATGCGTAGCCAGTCTTTCAACCCCACAGTGATCCCTGTTATTTCCAGAATCAAAGGGTTAGGTAGCAAAAATCTCTTTAGCACTTGCTGTAAGCACAATTAAGTTTAGAGTTTCTGTTATTTTGTGACTTTCTTTCCAGGCCACAAATCTCATGTTTTATTCGTTATTAAACCAAATACTGAAAATGTCTGAAACTAGTGGGGGATAAATAAACACCAATTTCCTCATAATATCTATTTTCATGAAGACACAAGTTTCAGAAGCAACAAATTTCAAAGCTGCATAGATAAAGAAAAGTATTATGCTGATTGGTAAACATAGATTTTATGTATCTTGCCTGGTAAAACAATGACTGATTCCTCTTTAGCCAGCTTCAGAGCGAATTCCATGTCGCTGTTAATGCCTTCCAACAGTGAATAGTTCAGTTTCACCTACAAAAGAAGTAAATACTATTCAGGATATAAACATTTATCTTCGGAACCACAATAGTACAATCATATATATATGATGCTCTTAAGTCTTACCATTACAAACATGGACCCTTCTGGTTTCTTAGGGCAAGTTATGCAAGGGATCTCCTTAAGTCGATCACAGCATATATCTGCAGTCTCTCTTAGAATGTCAGTGATTTTAGAAAAGAATTCCTCTTCAGTTTTCTCGAGGATTTGAGGAACTGCTCCCTGATGCATAAAGCACATTGTTATATTTTCATAAGGAAAATCAAGAAAAACAAGATGTGAAATCTGAGTGCTTATCGGTGCCAGTTGGTTCAACTAGAAAATTCTGGGGTTCAAACTTCAAACCCTGCTCGCATGAGCAGAGAGGGGTTTCCATTGACGCATTATTTACAAAAAACGTAAAAATAAAAATCTAGAGTGCTTAATGATTTTTACCCATCACACAAACTAAGAAATTAATTGTCACTATCTACTTTATGAACTTACGATTTAATGTGATGGAATTCATTAGTACTGCTGCATGACATTTTCAAGAAACTCTTAACTTGATACATGTCATAAAATAGGAGAATTAATTTAACAAAAATTTAAAGTTGAGACTTAAGAGTGTGAAAGATAATTGTTACTCACTATCTTAATTTTTTATGGAGAACTTTTATAGAAGTTCAGGATGAATCTTTGTAACTCTATTTCAATATAATCATGTTCTTTGATAAAAGCATCATAAACACAAACCTGAATGAATGTTGCAGGATCGGAGGAGATATTGAGAAAGCTCTTAATGGAATCAACAATCTGAGAAAGTACAAACCAAAACAGATCATGATCACTGTTGTAGGCTTACAACAGTAGTATAGACGCTTTCACTTAAAAGAAGATAATCACCCATCCTCATATTGAGAGAGATAGAGTGAAAGAAAGCTACCCCTGAGTCTTGAAGGATGCCATTGGGATCACTTGTCACAAGCCAACCCAGTCGCCAGCCAGGAACTATCCATCTCTTTGATATGGATCCAAGTGTAAGGACAGGCACAATTGACCCAAACACTCCCATTGGTACAAAAGGAGTATTCCCAAATGCAAGATGGTCGTAAACTTCATCTGCAATCACCATTATCCCAAGTTTTTTTGCTGTCTCTGCAATCTAATATTCAATGGATTAGCAAACACCAATATTCTTACAGAAGCTTTAGAGCCATCAATTTATGGGTTTAAAACTTTTAAATAATAAGGCTAAGCATTGCAATGTCAGTCATTAAATAAAATAACGCTCAATAGCCATTAACATTTTCATTTCCCTCTTAATTTCTTCCTCCTCTTTTTTTCATTTTGTCCTTTTGCTAACCTAAGAGTACAAAAATCAGTTTGCTTACCTTCTGTAAATGTTGATAAGTATACACATTTCCACAAGGATTTCCAGGATTTATGATAACCAAGGCCACAGTATTCTCATCTGCAAGAGCTTCCACTGCATCAAGATCAACCTCCCAACCTTTTGCTGGAAGAAGATCAAAATGGCGAACCTCGAGATGGCTATGTGTTGCACGAGCCTCATAGTATGGGAAGCCAGGTCTTGGGAGCAAAATGTTGGCACCAGGCCGAGCTAGAACTGTTAATATGACTTCAATTGCCTGTGTGCAGCCAAGTGTAAGATAAACATCATCGGGTGATAACTTGTATGGGAGGTCACGATTAAGATAATCTGCGATAGCCCTGAAATTCCACAACAGTGAACAGGTTGTACATTTTAGTCCACTTTCTGTTCCAATAATATTCAGATTAACCACCAAGATTGCAGTTATCTATGAGATAATTCAAAAACCCCTTTGATATAAACCTTTCCTTCTAATATCAATCTCTTCACATCTTCAATGTTACAAAGTTGACATTCTTGTTCCCCATCTCATTGTTCAACATTCAAAGATAACCACAGAATGCTCAACATTTTACAAACTTTAAATTACTTTCACTTTTCAAGAAACTGACTCAATCTCTGTTTACTATTATTATTTAACAGTTGTGGCTTTTTTAAACTATAACTCTAGTATGTTTAGTAAACACTTGCAACTGTAGTTTGAAAGTTAGGTGACTTACTCCCACATTTATTTGATAAAAATTTCGTATTATTTTTTTCAAAGTTATTGTTTAGAAATCATATTTAGGAAACCATCAAATACCAACTTCACCATACCAAATTAGTCAAAAGAACAAAGGAAAAAAAACAAATAAATATTAGAAAGAAAGACAGAAAAGAGTACAGTATATGGTATATAACTATTCTATTAAGTTGATTAAAATGTACCAAAAGCAAAACCAATTCAAAGAGAATAGTTTAATTTTCCATATATAACAAAAATTTTATTATAATTATAGGCAAACAACTAGAATTGGAATAGTGATTTAAAAAAAAAACTAGAATTGGAATAGAATTCTAATAAAAAAAAAGAAAAAAAGAACTGCCTCTTGGTGACAATATAATCTTATAATAATGATGACAATGACATTGAAGATTGGACTTCTGTCGTCTCCAAGAACGTATGACACAACTCAAATGCCAATGGAATCTTTTAACAGCAATTAAGGAGCACTCACTTAGTCAATGATATATCCAACAACTTGAATTAAACTAAGCATAAATGCAACGCATCACCATGCAAATACCTCCTAGCGGGGAGAATACCGACAGTGGATGAATAGCAATTGAATCTGGCGGAGCGTACGGAATGGACGATGGCGTCAACGGCAACAGAGGCGGTGCGAAAGCTGGGAAAGGCAGAAGGGTCGCCGTGGCCGAGAGGAATAAGGGGTCTTGTGTCGTTCTTGTTGAGATTTTCAAGCAAGCTGTTGAGCACCCCTCGCACCGTAATGCCTGATGCTGTCTTCAGCTCTTCGTTTGCTTTGAACCCCCACTGGTTTCCATTTGCACCTCCTCCGTTTTCCATTTTTCACCGCCGATTAATAAAGATATACACGTACATATATATATAGTCGAGCAGAGGCGGAAGTGACGTCTCACAACTGACTACTATAGCCAACAAGAAATAAAGAATAGACAGTAGGGTGACAAATTTTTATTTTTACTATTTTGGGATAATTTCCCTCTACTCCCATAATTTTTGACAAATGTCAATGGGCTCCCACAAGTGGTTTGATGGGATAACGGGCCCGTTTGGGAGTGTGGTGGCTGCCCAGCCATCAAAGTGTTTGGTAATATTTATAGTTGTGTTTTGACAACTTGACAGATTTTTTTTCTCAGTTGCAAGTTTAATTACTAAATTAACCTTATATATTATTCCATTTTCATTTTATCAAACAGTCATGTCAGTGGGAGTTCTATTTCAAATCGATTTTTTTAAACAAACCCTAAACAATATTTTGTAAATTATGTTTATGAATGAATACTTTTTATTTTGTCACTGATTACACTTTATATTACATTTACAATGTATATGAATTGTTGCTATTGATTTAGTTGCTTGAGGCTTATTTATGGAAATTTTGTAAAATATATCCATTGTTCTTACCATGAGGCTTATTTATGGAAATTTTTCTGGACTATTTGCTTGAGGAAAATTAATAGCATATGTGTTTTTGGTATTAAAAATACTACTCTGCCGAAAGTGCAGCACGCATATTTGTTTGCTTCGAGATTGCGCTTATGTAGTGAGCAAATGCTTGTTCTTGCCTTGCCTTTACTTTTCTTAGCCTTGCATTGTCCTGCTGGACTTCTATTCTTGGATTCTTCATTAAATCTGCACTTGTCCCTATAATATGAGCTTCTTTAGCTAGTCTTCGTCCACTGTTATTGTGAAGTCATCGTTTTATGTCTTAAATTTTTCTGGACTATTTGCTTGAGGAAAAATAATAGCATTGAAATTATTATTAATATATCTTCCATAATTATGTCTTAACTTTTCGGCAAGCTCTGGCTCTTGGCGTATAATTTCCTTCACAAAATCCACATGCCCAAGCATACATAATTAATTTATCCTGTTGAAGCAATTTATCTTGAATTCAGCCAGTTGATAGTTTGATATAAAAATATGGATAATGATGAAGAGGAGTTTGACCAGCTTGTTTGTGTAATAGCTGTTTTGATGCATCATTATTATTTGACATTTATCCATAAGGAGCCTTGTATGAATTCTACTCAAACATGGCATAAATGGTTGATAGAAATACTTGGTGGAAATGTAAGCAGGTGCTTTAACATGTTTCGAATGAATAGTGATGTATTTTTAAGATTATGCACCAACTTAGAAGATAATTATGGGTTAAAGAGTTCAAGGAGAACATGTGGCGCTGAGATGTTAGGAATGTTTTTGTATATACTAGGACAAAGTGTAGGAAATCGGTCAACAATGGAGCGGTTCGAACATTCTGGTGAGACTGTGAGTAGATATTTTGACAAGGTATTAGATAGTGTGTGTCGTATGTCCGTAGATTTGATAAAACCGTTGGATCCTGACTTTATTACCACTCCCAAAGAGATATCTGAAGATTCAAGATATATGCCTTACTTTAAGGATTGTATTGGTGCTATTGATGGTGTTCATATACCTGCCTCAATATCTCCGGAGGATCAAATTCCATTTATTGGTAGAAAAAGGACACCAACTCAGAATGTAATGGCTGTATGTAGTTTTGATATGCAATTCATATTTGCAGTGGCTGGTTGGGAAGGCAGTGCCCATGATGCAAGGGTATTTCAAACAACTATTACGAATCCTGCATTCAATTTTCCAAACCCTCCTCCAGGTTTGTGTTTCTAATTTTTTTTTATATATACCTATTCAATTGATTAGATTGTGTTATTTATTTTGTATTTTTCTTTTTATTTTTAGGAAAATATTATTTAGTAGATGCAGGATATCCGGAGTTATGTGAGTATTTAGGACCATATAAGGGTGAAAGATATCACCTTCCTGAATTTCGTAGAGGTAGCCAACCAATGGGTTATAAAGAATTGTTCAACTACAAGCACTCTTCCTTGAGAAGTGTTATTGAGCGTACTTTTGGGGTTTGGAAGAATACATGGAAGATTTTACGAAGTATGCCAAGCTATCCATTCAAGAAGCAGGTGAAAATAGTTATTGCTACCATGGCCTTGCATAATTATATCAGAAGATATTCACAAAATAATGATCATTTTGATGAAATGACGGTTGAACCAAGTCATAGTATTAGCGAACATATTACATCTCATGAAGAAAGTTATGAAACAATTGATAGCACAACTCAAGATATAATAATCTTGAAAGATGGCATTGCTGCAAGTTTAATGGAGGCACAACAATAGAAATATTTATACAAATTTTGTAATTAATTACATTTTAATTTTATTTTGTTATGTTGTATGATTTTTATTAGATATATTTAGTATTGTAAATAATACTCGATTAATCATATCAGGTACAAACCGAAGCAATTTGGAGAAGCATATCATGTACACTGCCCGGTTGGCATTGTCAATAATAGTTATTTAAAATTATTTATAATTGGCCCCATGATGTGTTTTATAAATTATTTATTACAACTTGTGCAAAAAAATAAATTTGATTTATTAAATATTAATTTAATTTGTAAAGTAATAAATCGTAATTGTATGTCAATATAATAATTTGAAGAATGAAAAATAATTGATTTGTTAACAATTAAAAATAATGTTATTTAAAATTAATTATTACAAATATTCATCCACTCTACAGCTATTAAAATTTCCCAAACACCATTAGTAGTTGCAGCTTAAAAGCTACTATACTTTTACCAAACACCATCAGCAGCTGCAACTTAAAAGATACAACACTTTTACCAAATACCATCAACGTCCACTCCACATGTATAGTTTTTACTCCACAACAACTGCAACTTAAAAGCTACAGCACCTCACTCCCAAATGGACCCGACGTATTGAAACTTGTGGCTGCGTGTCGACATATTGTAGAAGCGGAAATTGACCATTTTGTTTTCATTCGCATTTAATTTTCTGCATGCATTGGCTATTATGCCCTTCTCTTAATCTCTTTGTAATAATGGTAACAACGAAATTCGATGGTTGGGCCATGGGTGGGTACGGTGCCTCAGAAAATAAAACAGAAGTACAAAGAAATGGGGCAGATAACATTGGGTCCCTGATTTATACCACAATGACAATTAAGAACATCTGTTTGCAAATTATTTCCATGAGGGCCCCTGCCCGTTCGGACTTGGATTGCGGCCACATCCACATTCGCCCTAATTTTTCAATAAGTACCAATTATATTTTTTTAAAAAATAACTAACTGATCAGCTCAATAGCAAATTTAAATCCAATTTGATGACCTTAAAGATCAATTACGCTGCAAGTGGAATGATAGAATGATAGAAAATTTTAACTGTATACTTCTTGACATCTTTGTTGTAAAGGGAATCTATAGTCCAATTTTATTTGATGACCTTAATTAGAAGTCTACATTAAAGCTTTGATCCACGTGCAAAACGTGGCCACGCACTTTGTCCTTCTCATATTTTATTAAATTGATGACGAGTGTGGGACTCTTCTAGCTCAGGCTCAACTTAAGATCAAACCGTTGATAAGTTAACCAATTAATGACCGAATCTATTTGATGTGGACTAGCAAGCTGCTTTGCAAAATCTGAGAATATGTTGTACCCACGAAACTCAAAAGTTAAGGGCTTAAATTTTCAATTTGGTTAACAAATTTTTACTTATTAATAATAATATTAAATTTCGTAATACTTATAGTAAAATTTCTCTATAATGATACTCTATATAAGAATAATGTCCATCTTGTAATAAAAAATTATGGTCCTAATCTAGGTCAGTTATAAATAACACTAAATTCAACATATAACTTTTCTAAATCTGGTTTTAAGAAACTCATTTGTACATAGTAATAATTATTGATATATTGCGAAAAATATATGTTATGTCACATTAAAAGTTTAAGATGAAACAAAATATTTAAAAAAAATATTTGAGATAATAATTTACCCTTAGACTTTTAATAAAGTGACTTTGCATATTTCCACAATATATACACACACATGACACAACTTAAAAGTAAATTTTAACTCCCAAGTATAAGAGTGTCTTGTTGTATTATAACTCGGTGAGTCCGAGGTCGATCCACAGAGAAAAGATTTAATTAGTTTATTTTATTTTATCTAAAAATTGAAATTAAAACTTGAATATAAACAACTTAATTTAAATGAAACTATGGAATTGAACTAATTAGGGTTATGGATCCACTCTTAGAAATAAATAAAACTTAATAAATTCTTTTTGCCAATTTGTTTTAGATTTATTACCCAAAAGATTAATTATACAAATTATTATTATTTTCCCTTTAATTTTATGATGGATTAAGTATTTATTGTGCCAAAATTTAATTTGTCTACAATAAGTCAAAATACCATTTCACCATGCCTTATATTAAGATCTTAAGAATTTATTGTGCCAAATTCATTTGTTTGTCTACAATAAATCAAATTTTCAAAATATAAAACATGTATAAAATTAAATAGAAAATAATTTAATTTATAAAATTAAACATAGAATTTGATTAAATCATATTTATTTCTTAAGAGTTTCACCTTCCCCTAACTAATATTATTTAGTTAAGCATAATTAAAATAAAAAGAAGTAGTAAAATTGAATTACTTATAATTAAAAGAAATAAAAACAACTAAAATTGGAAATAAAACTAATTTTATTAATGAAAATAATTATACAAAATATTAAAAACACACCTGGAAATCAAGATTACAAGGAGATGGAGAGAATTTGAGAAGACGAGAGTTGTAGAGAGATGATTAAAACATAAAAATGAGGCCTTATTTATAGAAAAATAAATTCATAATCCAGTGCTTTGCGGTCCATCATAGGCTTCATGCATGTGCTCCTCACAACCCTTAGATGAAGATCCAATGGCTGGTCAAACTTCAAAAGTCAACATCACACATGGCATCATTTGACTCGTCCGATTTGCCCAAAGAACGGTTAAGATTTGGCGGGTTAATGGGTGGATCGGGTCGACCCGAATACAAAGATTCGGATCCTCCAACTTGCTTCACCAACCATTGCCACGTGGCACAATCATGGCCATTGAATCATGAACGGTTGAGATTTAGTCAAGATTGCCAGTTATCACATGCACTCATATCTATTGTAAGCTCATTTCATCATCCAATCAGTGATCGGTCAACAGGAAAAGTCAACTTTTTTTACACAAGCCCAATTTTAAGACGATCTTGACTGATCTTAAGGTTTTCAGACCTCCGGAATCCAAATTTGACCTCCGTTTATTTGTTTGGAGCCTCGAAGTACGTGAAATTAATAATTTTCCTAATAAACACATAAAAATACACAAAATTAAATATATTTAAAACATAATTAATAATTCATAATATATTACATAAACACAAATATAAATTATAACATAAGCATAAAATAACATATTATCGCTTGATAATTAAACAATTTTTAATACTAATCACACCCCCCAACCAGCTTATTGCTAGCCCTCTAGCAATTAAAGCGTTATATTAAGATTTATAAAATTCACATGCAAGTTAATAGTTGTTCATCTATCCTCTATATCCTCTAAATTACCAAATAAATGAACTCTCCCAAATTCCTTTACCACATTGATGTTCACTCATTATCCAGAATATCATCAAACCTTCTTTTGTGCTCAAGTAATTAACACAATACTTATGGGGCTTCATTAAAAGAAAAACAACATTTTCGTTCTAAAATTCATTAGAAATTATATCTTTAGGCAATAGATTATTCACACATTTTTTTTTATATTACATTTCTAACCCGTTTAGCGAGCTTTAGGTCAGTGACTCCCAGACCAGTTGACCTTAGGGCACTAGGTGTTGAAGCACCCCTACAGACTTAATTACTCGGGTTTCTAATAAACAAACAATATATCTATTACCCATGTAGCGAGCTTTAGGCCAGTAACTCCCAGACCAGTTGACCTTAGGGCACTAGGTGTTGAAGCACCCCTATGGACTTAATTACTCGGGTTTCTAGATATAACAAAATTAAAAACATTTTTTTTTTGATTTTTTGATTTTTTTTTTTGGAAATATACACTTTCTACTACCTTAGATACTATTCCTAATAAATCAAAAGAACTAAATGCTGTAAAATTTTAACTTACAACCCACTAGTATGTGTCATAATGTGTGTGTGAAGAATGATTCAATAATACTTGTTAAATGAGTAAACAATTAAATAACTTAATAACTAAGTGGAGAGTTCACAAATTTGAGTAATTCAAAGAAAATGGAACAAAAACAACTTACTATGAATCTCAAAATCAAAATATAATACAACAAGACTATTAGGATGCGTCTCAAAAGTCGTGACTTTTTACACGGCCATCCTAGACAAAAAACAGTTTTTTTTTTTTTGGTTTTTTGTTTAACAAAGAAAAGAAAAGAGAAAAGAGAAATACAACACACATATTTAAAACATACGTCAATTATCCCCACCCCACGACCTAATCTAAACATTATCTTAACATTTTATAATTTTACAGATATGCAAAAAAATAAAAATAAATAAATAAATAAAAATAAAAGAGAATAATAAAAGAAGAAGAAGAAGAGATCTCACCTGAACTTGATGCAGAAGCTTAAAAGTAGATAACAAAGATGAAGAAAAAGTCAATTTTTTTTTTTTTAACAACACTCTTAAGATTAAGAAGATGCGTTTCTAGAGAGACTACATTCTCTATATCCTGCCATCTTCGACTCAAATTTGTCCTAAGTTAGTCTTTACAGAAAAAAAAAATGTTTTTTTTTTTTTTGTAAACACATAACCAGGACCAAGACATTCCACAATTATCAACTATTCCCTCCCCCCAACCTGAAAAAGACATTGTCCTCAATGTTTTAAAAGGAAAGAGAAAGAGTGTAGAAGACATCACATGAACACTACAACAGAAAATATTTACAAACGGAGAGTTAAATCTAAATCGCACTTCTTATTACTGCTACTGTTACCGTTACCATCATTAGTCGACCAATTAAGTGCAACAGTCTGTGGATCTGGCTCTGGTGTATAAGCTTGTAAAAGATCAAGTAACTCATTAGCAGTAGAAGCAGAGATAAATAGTTTTTTTACAGAATGTGGAACAAAATGATTCTTTATTGCATGATTAATAAAAGTTAGCAAGCCGTCATAAAAATTATTAACATTTAACAAACCGATGGGTTTTTGATGAATGTTCAAGTGGGCCCAAGATGCAAATGTAATTAGTGCCTCAAAAGTTGCAAGATCTCCTGGCAAGAAAATAAAAGCATCAGCGTGATTCATCATTTCAGATATTCTCTCTTGCATACTTGATACCACTAATTCTTCTCCAATTGGTGGGCCAGACATGCACACTAGCGGTTTCATGGGTTTTGGGATAATGCCGAGTACTTGGCTTTCTTTGGTAAAAACAGCTTCTGAGACAAGTCTTGATAACCCTCGTTCACCTCCTCCATATACAAGATGCAGTTTCCTCTCTGCTATGACACGACCAAGATCTACAGCTGCCTGAACGAACTCTTTGTACTTTCCATAGTGAAACCCAGAAAGCACACAAATGTTTTTGAATTGTTTACTCGAAGATGATGCCATTGGACTGATTTTTCAAAAACAAGTTGTGAGTGTTTGAAAAATGAGCTCATATTTAAAGATCTTGGTAACATAAATAATGAGAAACATCTATAAATGGGTTGGCAATATTTGTCAAATGACGAGTAAAGCTCGTGGCTCAATAATTCAAAAACAAACAGTAAAAAGAAAGTAATGATTAGAAAAAGCAAACAGTAAAAGAAAACCAAATATTTATTAAATACAAAATCACATCGCTAAATGCAATAATGCAAGTGATAAAATACCAGTAAAGTAAAATAACAGTGAAGTGAAAGGATATTTACTGGTAGTTGTGATTGTGGCTCACATCTTCCTCTGGTTTTACGTCCAGTAACGGCTTGAACGCCCTCTATGGGTCGAGGATCGGCTTCCTATCCAGTTTTCTTATAAACTGCTAATCGGACCTTTGCTTCAATTAACCAACGAATGTCAGAAGGAATGCCATTGATCATTAACAAACGCAATCGTTCACAACGAGCTTTGTAAATTTTCCTGAGGGCATTCTGAGGGAGAGAAGGAAAATGCTTATGGAGTTTATGTTGTATTTCTTCCATGTTTGATTTTGGGGTTTCAGTTATTGTGGGAAACTGAAGATACCGACTTAAGAAGTCACGGAGTACCGTTATCCGCCATTTATATGGGAAAATAAATCAAAACACACCAAAATCAAATTTGCAAAATCAAATCAAGCGTGAAAGCGAGCAAAAAGAAGCACACAATATAAAAGGAAAATGAACTTACATTCGTCCTCTCATTGAGTTAACCTCAAGCTCCATTTGAAATTCATATATGCCACTCTCTACTGTTCTAAGTTGTCCCTCTAGATCCTCAACATAG